>NC_080539.1:7365000-7642500 GCF_028640845.1 Ahaetulla prasina
GGGGGATGAGAAATCTAACGGGCATTCTCCAAGAAACCTGGAATGGTTCCATACATCCTGCTTTGGCATCAACAACAAAATAATAATTTGAATGAAAACCCTTTGACCTTGGTTGCCTATTTTGTTGTTGTTCCATCGTTAAGTCATGTCCGCTTCTTCGCGACCCCATGGAACATATCGCGCCAGGCCCTCCACTCCTCGAATGACTCCCGGAGTTTGTCTAAATTCACGTTCGTTGCGTCGACGACAATATCTAGCCATCTCGTCCTCTGCCATCTTCTCCTCGTTTTGCCTTCCCTCTTTCGCTACATCTGGGTCTTCTCCAAGGAGTCCTTTCTTCTCCTTTGGTGGCCAAAGTCTTTGAACTTCAGCTTCAGGATCTGTCCTTCCAAAGAAAGTTGTCTGCTTAATCTAATTTAATTCAGATTAAGAATCCAGTGGTTTTGCTCCCGCCAAACGGTTAGTGATAGACAGGTAGGTAGTCCTCGGCTTACAACAGTTCATTTAGTGTCTGTTCAAAGTTAGAACAGCGCTGAAAAAAAGTGACTTATGGCCGTTTTTCACACTTAGGACCACTGCAGCATCCCCATGGTCACTTGATCAAAACTCAGACGTTTGGCAACTGGTTCATATTTATGACGGTCTTAGAGTCCCCCAGGGGGGGTCTGTGTGTCACGTGATCCCCTTTTGGCGACCTTCTGACAAGCAAAGTCAACCGAGAAGCCAGATTGACTTACCAACTGGGTGACTCGCTCAACAACTGCAGCGATCCGCTTAACAAGCAACAGGGAAAAACGGCGTAAAAGGGAGCGAAACTCCGTAAAGTCCTAAAACGGAGCAAAGCTCACTTGACGGAATGTTTCCCTTAGCGACAGAAACGTTGGGCTCAATTTTGTGGTCGTAAGCCGAGCACCGCCTCTTTACCTCTCAAACTGGAAAGTCGACTTGCTCCCTTTTAAACGTGTCGTGTCGGTTCCTGTATTTTTTTTTTAACGTGCTCGTCATCAACTCTTCAGGAAGGGCTGTTATCACCGCACAACTCTCGTTGGCGTAGTGTTAGGTCGGAGAACATGACTTTGCAGGTTCTTTGGCGCTGGCTGGGGATGATAGATCTGTCCTGATAGGCGGTTTCCGTAATGCAGGGTTGTCGCGTTGCCGCATTTATTCAAGGGCAACTACAGGGCAATTTGACTTTTAAGATTAAGACTTCCAGAGGTTTTGGCCAGGGCTGGATTTATCTTTTCTTTTTTTTTTCTCCCCCTCTTTCCTCTTAACAAAATTGCTCATAAGTGGAGTTATTAAACACACAGCATTAGTAAAAACACTTGAGGCTGGAGGAGGGTTTTAATCTTCAGTGGTTCGGAAATCCCTGGAGCCCCCGTGATTGAATTGAGGTTTAAACTGTCAAAGGAAACCGAACCACAGAGAGAAAATTGATTTGTGCAAGTTGTCTAAACAGGGCCGAAAAGGGGGAAGTAGCCACCATATTCTCTCTCTCACACTCTTTCTCCCCTCTCTCTCTCTTTCCCTCTCTCTATCTCTCTTTTTCTCCTTTATCTTTCTTTTTTCTCTCTTTCTCACCCTCTCTTTCTCCCTATCTCTCTTTTTCTCCCTTTCTTTTTTCTCTCTCTTTTCTCTCTTTCTTCATATCTCTCACTTTCTCTCTCTCTTCCTTTCTATCTTTCTCTCTCTCTCTCTTTATTTCTCTTTCTCTTATTTCTCTTTCTTCTTATCTCTTTCTCTTTTCTCTCTTTCTCCCTCTCTTGCTCTCTGTGTTTTCTCTCTCTCATCATATCTCTCTTTCTCTCTCTCTTTCTTCCTATCTCTTTCTCTCTTTTTCTTTCTCTCTTTTTCTTTTTCTCTTTTTCTCTCTCTATTTCTCTTTGTCTCTCTTTTTTCTTATCTCTTTCTCTTTTTCTTTCTCTCTCACTTGCTCTCTGTGTTTTTTCTTTCTTTCTTCCTCTCTCTTTCTCTCTCTTTATTTCTTTCTCTCTCTTTCTTCTTATCTCTCTTTTCTCTCTCTCTCTCTCTCTGTATTTTTTCTCTTTCTCTTTTCTCTCTCTCTCTCTCTCTTTCGGTCTGTCTTTCTCTCCAAACTTTTCTTGAAAACCTCCAGCCCACAGGTTACTCCACTGATTAATTTTTCTCACTGTCAGGAAATTTCTCCTCCTAGTTGCATCTCTCTTCAACAAGCTCCCACTCTTTTCAGACTGTGCCTTTTCAAATAGGAACAGACCGTACTCTATAAACCCCCGGAGACACTTCAAATATTGTCTCTGCAGAATGGAGCGATTTCCAAAGTAATCTGTTTGTAGTACTTTATCCCATCCTGCTTATTCACCACCGTATCTTTATTCTAGCATCTCTTCTAAGTGGACGTTCACCCTTGCAAGGTGGCTGCATGTATGTGGTTTATCATGAAACAGAGATCTCTCCCTCTCTCTCTCCCTTCCCACCCCTCCCAGCCCTTCGATGGCGTCTCCAGATCCCCACAGCTTTAAAGCCACCCGGATCCAAGATTCCAAATTTCACGAGATCTTAATGAGACTTGCCACAAGTGTGCCGTAAACTCCTGAGATTGAAATTGCCGACTTGCTGCAACATTGGTGTTGTGGTCCGCCAGCAGCCTACGGAGCTGGCAACGGAGTCGGACAGCAATGAGGCTGAGGAAGAGCATGGGCCAGTCCTGGAGGCTGAGGAAGGCCCAGATGAGGGCTCTGCATCGGAGGCAGAGATGGGGCCAGGGCCATCAGGGAGTGAGGTGCGGACTCCGGAGCCTCCAGATGCTGACAGTAGTGAGGCAGAGGAACAGGAGGAGCCTGTTCCTAATACACACATGAGAAGAGTTGCCAGAAGGCAAGAGCAGTTCAAGCAAAGAGGACGACTCGGGAGTAGGGCGAAGACATGATTGGCCCCTCCCATAAGTCTTAAAAGACCAGCAACGGCGTTTGGGCTCTTTGCCGGAAAACAACATTGATAGCTTCGTCTATCGGCGTCTTCCGAACATTTGCCAAGAAAGGCCTTTGGCAGTTTGCCTAATTGGACTGAGAAATTTATCTTGGGAGGAATTTGCTTTCATTTGAGTCGAACTACGCTTGGGAATGAAGTAATTCTCAGCTGTTCGAATAAAGTTTGTTTGTTTTTACATTGGCTGAGTTTTCCTACTTACCTACTGGGGCCTGAGTCGCAACAATTGGGTGGCACCAGACGTGGGATTCAGCCGGTTTGGACGAACCAGTAAGTCAATTACGTGAAGCCCACGTCTGGATGGCACGCACCGGTATGTTTTGTCAACTCTGCCTGTCCTGAACGCAGCTAAGCCAGCTTTGGCAGAAGGCCAAGGATGGCATCTCCCTTCCTCTGCTCGTCAGCGCTCACATGAGACAGCCAGCTGTCTCTCCTAGGGGCAGGAGGCAGCCCTCTTGTTTGAAAAGATCAGCAGGGTTGAAGCAGTAAAAGCAAAAAGCTTCCGATACAGGCAGACCTCAACGTACCACCACAATTGAGCCCAACGTTTCTGCCGCTAAGTGAAACACATGTTAAGTGGGTTTTGCTGCCTTTTATGACGTTTTCCTTCTCCCTGGTTGAGTGGAACACCGCAGGTGTTAAATTAGTAACACGTTTGTGAAGTCAATCTGGTTTTCCTCCACCTTCCCGTTGACTTTGGTCGTCAGAAGGTCGCAAAAGGGGGGGTCACATGACCCCGGGACACTGCAACCGTCATAAAATGTGAGTCGGTTCCCAAGCGTCTGAATTTTAATCACATGACCATGAGGATGCTGCAGCGGTCGTAAGAGTGAAAACGGCCCTAAGCCACTTTTTTTTTTCAGTGCTGTTGTAACTTTGTACGATCACTAACTGAACCGTTGTAAGTCGAGGACTACCTGTATTCCCATCAGGAGACAGGACCACTAGAATACCGACAGAAGGGAGTATTTGTAGCTAGGGTTGATCTGTGGGGTCCTTGGCGCTCTCTGAGCGTGATTATTTTCTTGCAGACATCTCGCGACCCAACTAGGTAACATCATCAGTGCTAAAAGGAGTGAAGGGCGAGTCCTCCATGCTCTCTGAATATGGTGGTTTTCTTGCAGACGTTTCATGACTAAACTAGGTAACGTCATCAGAGAGCACCGAAAGACCCCACAACACTGCAGGAGTCCGTCTCACTTGTTCATACTCTCAAATTGTAATGTTTGTACGTTAATCAGCCTACACCACATTCTGCAGATCTTATCCATGTGATTTTTGGTGATGGATTGGTTTCCTTGTGGTGCATTAACTGCTTTCACACAACAACACACACACACACACACGCACACTTTTCTCCTTTTCTTTGATCCAGAGCTGACTTGCACATTTTGGGGGATGAATCTGAGTCCCCATCCCCATTCTAACCCCCTTTTTTTCATTGGCCAGGTGTTTTTTTAATATAATATAATAACAGAGCTGGAAGAGACCTCAGAGGTCTTCTAGTCCAACCCCCTGCTTAGGCAGGAAACCCTACACCACTTCCGACAAATGGTTATCCAACATCTTCTTAAAAATTTCCAGTGTTGGAGCATTCACAACTTCTGGAGGCAAGTTGTTCCACTGATTAATTGTTCTAACTATCAGGAAATTTCTCCTTAGTTCTAAGTTGCATCTCTCCTTTATTAGTTTCCATTCATTATTTCTTGTTCTGCCCTCAGGTGCTTTGGAGAATAGTTTGACTTCTTTGTGGCACACCCCGAGATACTGGAACACTGCTATCATGTCTCCCCTAGTCCTTCTTTTCATTAAACTAGACATATCCAGTTCCTGCAACCATTCTTCATATATTTTAGCCTCCAGTCCCCTAATCATCTTTGTTGCTCTTCTCTGCACTCTTTCTAGAGTTTCAACATCCTTTTTACAACGTGGCAACCAAAACTGAATGCAATATTCCAAGTGTGGCCTTTACCAAGCCCTTATAAAGTGGTATTTTCTCAGTCCCTTCCTTGTCCTCGTTCCTGGCAAACCTTTATTTATTAATAAAAGGCAGGAAACAGTTAAGCGGCGTTAAAATAGAAGCTTCCTGATCCAAGAATGGTTTTCTTTCTCTCTCCCTCTCTCTCTCTCTCCTGCCTCCTTATCGTTTTCCTTGTACAGTAAATATTCTGCTTTCCTGCCGAGGCTGCCAAACCTCCCCCACACCCCAAAATGGCTGTAACTGGTTCTTTATGACGGACACTTTATTGGAAAGTCACCCCCACCCCTTGTACATTTGCTGTTTGAAAACCTCGAGGAAGGTGAATAGGTCATAAATTTTTACTATCCCTCCTCAAACCAGGAAGTGATTCTTCTCTTATGACCCATTGCAAGCCTTGTGCTCTTTGGTGAAGATGCTTATCTGTCTCTTTGATGGCTTCGGGGCCCGGCAGATACGGCTTCGCATGGCGCCTGCCCTTATCGAGGCTCTATCGCTTGGCCCTTGTTTGCGAGAGTTGTGGGTTGGTGTTTTTTTTTCTCCATCTTTAATTGATTTTGTAGCACATTTTATACCCTTCCGTCGCCCTCTTCTCCTCCCTCCCTCCAAACATGGCACTTGACATAATGATTAGACTGGGCCAGATTTGAGATATTTGGTGTGTGTGTGTGTTAATGTAACCGAGTTATGAATTTTTATGATCGGAGCCGCCGTTGCGGGAACAAGGAAGCGTAATTGGTTGGAATGCAAAAACAACCAAAGAATCAAAACTATGTTTTCTTCACTTGACCGGCTATCCAGCTAAGTAAGGTCTGCGGCGTGTGCTTTTGAATTCTCGGTCCCAGAACCTGTTTCCAGCCCGCCTCTAATCAGATAGTCCTCAACTTACAACGGTCCGTTTACTGACCGTCCATCGCAGGGGTGGTATTCACTTACCTTCGCTAGCGGTTCGCCAATGAGTGAGTGCGCACGCAGGACCTTCAGCGCATGCACAGAGCATCAAAAACGGGATGTGATTACATCCGGGCGGGTGGGCAGAGCTTCCCGGCTGCTACCGGTTCACCCGAACCGGATATAACCAGCTGAATACCAGCACTGGTACATCGTTACAACGGCACTGAAAAAAAAGTGAGTTATGAGCGTTTTTTTCACGCTTCTGATCATTGCGGGCATCCCCATGGTCACGGGATGCTAATTCAGGGTGTTCGTCCCCCGGTTCGTATTTACGACAATTTGCCTTGTCCCGAAGTCATGTGATCAACATTGGTATCCTTGCTAGCTAGCCTCTGACGAGCAAAGTCAGTGGGGGAAGCTAGCTACACTTAACAGCCAAACAACTCACTTAAAAACGGTCTTGCTTAGCAATGGAAATCGGGGCTTAATTGTGGTCATAAGTGGAGGACTCCCTTGTAAGTACATCTCGCTTTCTGGGCATCGGCTTCCTCTGGTTAAAGAGTTCCATTGGCTATGGGAAGCAGCAGATGGCACAGTAAGGTATCCTTTCCTACAATGCCAAAACCGTTATGGAAAACTGGGAATACAGATAGTCCTCGACTTACGACCACACTTGAGTCCCAAAATTCTATTCTTAAGTGAAATATTTGTTAAGTGAGTGTTGCCCTGCTTTTACGCCCTTTCTTGCCACCGTTGTTAAGTGAATCACTGCAGTTCTTAAAGTTAGTAGCCCGGTGTTGTGACCCAGGCCCCAATAGGTAGTAGGAAAACTCAGTCAGTGTAAAACAAACAAACATTTATTCGAACAGCTGAGAACTACTTCATTCTCAGCGTAGTTCAACTAAATTAAAGCAAATTCCTCCCAACACAAATTCCTCAGTCCTATCACCAACCATGGTCCAATTAGGCAAACTGCTAAAGGCCTTTCTTGGCAAAAGTTCAGAAAACACTGATACAAAATAAAAGCAACAAGAAGAAGCTATCCACGTTGTTTTCCGGCAAAGAGCCCAAACGCCGTTGCTGGTCTTTTAAGCCTTATGGGAGAGGCCAATCATCTCTTGGCCCTACTCCCGAGTCGTCCTCTTTGCTTGAGCTGCTCTTGCCTTCTGGCAGCTCTTCTCATGCATGCATTAGGAACAGGCTCCTCCTGTTCCTCTGCCTCACTACTATCAGCCTCTGGAGGCTCTGGAGTCCACACCTCACTTCCCGATGGCCCTGGCCCCATCTCTGCCTCCGACACAGAGCCCTCATCCGGGCCTTCCCCAGCCTCCAGGACTGGCCCATGTTCTTCCTCAGCCTCATCGCTGTCCAACTCTGTTGCCAGCTCCGCAGGCTGCTGGCGGACCACAACACCCGGCTGTTAAGTGAATCTGTCTTCCCCAGTGACTTTGCTTGTCAGAAGGTCGGAAAAGTGGATCCCATGACCCCGGGGACATTGCAACCGTCATAACTATGAATCAGTTGCTAAGCATCCAAATTTTGATCACATGATCGTAGGGATGCTGCAACAAGGGTTGTCAGTGTGAAATAAGTCACTTTTTCCAGCGCCGTTGTAACTTCGAAGACTCACCTAACAAACTGTCGTAAGTGGAGTGGGCTACCTGGGTTGGTGATTTCCTGACCCAACCATTTTTGAAAAGTGGAAGGAAGCAGAAAGAAAGTTAATAATAATAATAATATCAGAGTTGGAAGGGACCTTGGAGGCCTTCTAATCCAACCCCCTGCCCAGGCAGGAAACCCTACACCATTTCAGTCAAATGGCTATCCAACATTTTCTTAAAAATTTCCGGTGTTGGAGCATTCACAACTTCTGCAAGCAAGTTGTTCCACTGATTAATTGTTCTAACTGTCAGGAAATTTCTCCTTAGTTCTAGGTTGCTTCTCTCCTTGATTAGAATAGAATAGAATAATTTAATTCCTATACCGCCCTACTCCCAAAGGACTCAGGGCGGTTTCCAGCCAGGTAAAAACACAATTAGTTTTCCACCCATTGCTTCTTGTTCTACCCTCAGGTGCTTTGGAGAATAGTTTGACTCCCTCTTCTTTGTGGCAACCCCTGAGATACTGGAACACTGCTATCATGTCTCCCCTAGTCCTTCTTTTCATTAAATTAGGCATACCGAGTTCTTGCAACTGTGCTTCATATGTTTTAACCTCCAGTCCCCTAATCATCTTCGTTGCTCTTCTCTGCACTCTTTCTAGAGTCTCGACATCTTTTTTACATCATGGCGACCAAAACTGAACGCAATATTCCAAGTGTGGGCTTACCAAGGCATTATAAAGTGGTATTAACACGTGATCTTGATTCTATCCCTCTGTTTATACAGCCCAGAACTGTGTTGGCTTTTTTGGCAGCTGCTGCACACGGCTGGCTCATATCTAAATGGTTGTCCACTAGGACTCCAAGATCCCTCTCACAGTTACTACTATTGAGCAAGGTATCACATATCTGGTACCTGTGCATTTTGTATTTTTGGCCTAAATGTAGAACCTTACTTTTTTCATTGTTGAATTTCATTTTGTTAGATAGCGCCCAGTTGACTCCAGCAATATGCCCTCCTCCTTCTATAATTCCCATATGCTGGGCTGCGCCGATAAATTGCATTATATGACCCTGAGCATCCACGAAAGAAAACCTGAGTGAAGCAGGAATTCTGGGAGTTGAAGTCCACAAGTCATAAAAGGGCCCCGCCCCTGATCCAGCAGACTAAGAAAAATGGGCCTCCTGCAGACCTCATCACCCAGAGCAGGGGTCTGCAAACTTGGCTCTTTTAAGACTTGTGGACTTCAATTCCCAGCAAAGTTGGCTGAAGGAACTCTGGGAGTTGAAGTCCACAAGTCTCAAAAGAGCCAAGTTTGCAGACCCCTGACTCAGAGAGTGTCTGCTATTCTTTTTTTTTAAATAATATTTATTGAATTTCCAAAAGTTAAAATACACAATACAAAAAAAAGCACAATACACAAAAACAATATATACACATATATATATTAAACACACAAAGACAGACATGTCAAAATTACATTACTCATAACTTCTTTTCCTACATCAGTATCTCTTATCCTATTTAACAGATTCTACTTCTAAGTATCTCTATAAACCAGGGGTCTCCAACCTTGGCCACTTTCAGACTTGTGGACTTCAACTCCCAGAATTCCTCAGCCAGCTTTGCTTTGCTGGCTGAGGAACTCTGGGAGTTGAAGTCCACAAGTCTGAAAGTGGCCAAGGTTGGAGACCCCTGCTATAAACCAACATTCTTGTTTAAATTATTTTAACCTCTATTCAGAATTCAGTCTCATGACAAAAATCTCCCTTAAGTTTTATGCTTACTCTCCAACCAGGAATACCATCTATTCCATATTTGATAGTACTCAGATCGTATCGATGGAAATGAAGGAGAGGGAAGTTACTGAGTACTGATTAGTACATCAGATTAGTACATAGGGGGGTGGTTTAATTACCTCAGCGGGACCAAAATTTCGGGAAGAAATTGCTGAAAAAGATACGAGGAATTAGAGAATAGGCCGTGACTCCACTGGGCTGAACCAAAGGAAAGGCATTTCAGGGAGGGGTCGTGGGCATGGAGATATTATAAAAGTATATAAAATTACACATAATGCAGAGAAAAGATACTCTCTCCAGCTTATAATGTATATCCCAGCATCGTCCAGCGAAATTGATTTAGCAGGATAGCCAAGACCCAGACCTAAGAGGGATTTCTTTGAGCAGCGGGTAATAAATTTCGTGAATTTACGGCCACAAAATGGGAAAACAGATGCATGTTAAACCTTTGTGGGTTTAAAAGAGCAACCAGGCCACCCCTCCAAATTATTTCCCGTTATGGCTCTCGGCAGGGAGTCCTCGAGTTACGACCGCCATGGAGTCCAAAATGTCCATTGCTAGAAAAGACAGCTATTTTAATGTTCTGCCCCATTCTGCGACCTTTCTTGCCACAGTTGTTAAGTGAATTGCCGCAGCGGTTAAGTTAGCCACCCAGTTCTTAAGCAAACCGGGTTTCCCCATTGACTTTGCTTCTCAGAAGGTCGCAAAACGGGATCGCACCAACTCTTCAACCGTCGTAACTGTGAAACATTTGCCAAGCATGTGAATTTTGAACATGTGACATGAGGATGTTGCAATGATCACAGGTGAGAAAATGGTCAAATGGTCTCTTTTTTGAGCGCCATCGTAACTTTAGGCGGTCCCTAAACAAATGGTTGCAAACTGAAAGCTGCCTGCATATCTAATTCATCAAGATTATAAATCAATTATAAGACAGGCGGTCCCCGACTTAAGACCGCAACTGAGCCCAACATTTATGTTGCTAAGTGGGACGTTTCTTAAGTGAGTTTCGCCCCATTCTACGACCATTCTTGCCACAGTTGTCAAGGGTATCACTGCATTTGTTAAGTTAGTAACGCGGTTGTTAAGTGAACCGTGACTTTGCTTGTCGGAAGCTCGCTATAAAGGAGATCACATGAGCCCTGGACATACAACCGTCATAAGTACATGCCAGTTGCCAAGCCTCTGAATTTTGATCACATGACCATGGGGATGCTGCAACAATGAGTGTGTGAAAAACGGTGCTAAGTCGCTTTTTTCAGGGCCCTGCTAACTTCGAACGGTCACCAAACGGTCACTGTTGTAAGTCAAGGACTACCTGTATGAAGAAGCAAGTAAAGGATTTCATTTTGTCGTCCTGCCGCTCTAAGGTGAGGCGAGGCATGTCCCTTCTGAGTGGGCACCGAAAGAGACGCTGGGGTGGCGCCAGGGCCGTTCCCCGCTGGGCTCGCAATGGATTTATGGTCCTGGAAAACGTGACAGCAACGATAGCATCAGAAATGTACACTCGTAAAATTTTTGTGAGGGGAACAAGATTTGCCTTTAACTTCATCAGACATCAGCAGCCAGAGAGGTAGTAGACACAGTTCTTAAAGGAGGGAATTTTTATTTATTTTTTTTAAAAAGAAAAAGTCACACTGGGTGCATCAACTCCGAAAGGTAACAGCACTGATCGTAAAATAGGCCGAAATTACCGACACGTAATTGGAATGTGACACGAAGCATTTCTTCGTCCTTAAAACAGGTAAATGCAGTTTTGGAAGCAGGAAGTCGGAGGCAAGAAATTTGCCTGTATTTTAAATCATTGATCTTTTGTGGGGAAAAAAAATTGTATCTAGGTAGTCTTCGACTTACGACCGGAATTGGGACCAGAATTGCCATTGCTAAGTGAGGCAATAGGATAGGATAGGGAATAGGAATAGAATAAGACTAAGACTAAGACTAAGACTAAGACAGAATAAGAATAAGAATAAGAATAAGAATAAGAATAAGAATAAGAATAAGAATAAGAATAAGAATAAGAATAAGAATGCAATGCAATTCAGCTGGAAGGGACCTTGGAGGTCTTCTAGTCCATCCCCCCCTGCTCAAGCAGGAGATCCCATACTGTTCCAGACAAATGGCTGTCCAATCTCTTCTTAAAAATTTCCACTGTTGGAGCAGCCACAACTTCTGGAGGCAAGTCGTTCTACTGGTTAATGGTTCTAAGTGTCAGGAAATTTTTTCCTGGCTACTGTTAAGTGAGTTATATATCAAATCTGTTAGGATGGATCACTCATTTTTGGATTAGCAGTGGCTACAGCAAACCTCACATTAACATAATTGTCTCTTGAATGAAGAATGAGTGGAGTAGGGAGATTGCAGGGAGCCATTCTCCACTCGCAAGGGGTGATTGGGGTGCTGGGTCACTGCCTTAATTCAGGCTAGACTTAAGAATCGCGCCAGTGGTCCTCTCTTTCAGAAATGTACTTGCAGAGGGGAAAATACCATTGCACTGATGATGTTACCTAGTTGGGTAATTGAAACGTCTGCAAGAAAACCACCAAGCTCAGAGAATACCAAGGACCACACAGTCCTCCTCCTCCTCCTCCTCAAACCCCACTACCTTCTAGCACTGATGATGCTACTACCTGGGTAATGAAACATCTGGAAGAAAACAGCCAAGCTCAGAGAATATCAAGGACCACACAGTCGTCGTTCTCCTCCTCCTCCTCCTCCTCCTCCTCCTCCTCCTCCTCCTCCTCCTCCTCCTCCTCCTCCTCCTCCTCCTCCTCCTCAAACCCCACTCCCTTCTAGCACTGATGATGCTACTACCTGGGTAATGAAACATCTGGAAGAAAACAGCCAAGCTCAGAGAATATCAAGGACCACACAGTCGTCGTTCTCCCCCTCCTCCTCCTCCAACCCCACTCCCTTCTAGCACTGATGATGCTACCTAGCTGGGTGATGAAACATCTGGAAGAAAACAGCCAAGCTCAGAGAATACCAAGGACCACACAGTCCTCCTCCTCCTCCTCTCCACAAACTCCACTCACTTCTAGCACAGATGATGTTACCTAGTTGGGTCATGAAACTTCTGCAAGAAAAAAAAAAACCAAGCTCAGAGAATACTAAGGACCCCATAGTCCACCACCTCCTCCTCCTCCTGTCACTAAACCCCATTCCCTTCTAGCACTGATGATGCTACCTAGTTGGATAACAAAATCGTCTGCAAGAAAATCACCAAGCTCAGAAGGTCAAAGACTCCACAGTTCAACCCTGAGCTACAAGTTTTCCGTGAATACTACTTCTATTTTCCTTGAACATCAGTATGTAGCTTCTGTTCATTGCAGTCACCGAGAATGGCAAGCCGTATCCTTCAGGACTGTAGACCTCCCAACACCGTTGACAATTGCAGCACCTTGATAAGACCACACTTGGAAAACTGGGTGCAATTTTGGTTGCCATGATGTTAAAAAAGATGTCGAGACTCTAGAAAAAGAGTGCAGAGAAGAGCAACAAAGATGATTAGGAATTTGGAGGCTAAAACAACAAATGCAGGAATTGGGTATGTCTAGTTTAACAAAAAGAAGGACTAGGGGTGACACGATAGCAGTCTTCCAATATTTGAGGGTTTGCCACAAAGAAGAGGTCAAGCTATTCTTCAAAGCACCTGAAGGCAGGATGAGAAGCAACGAGTGGAAACTATTCAAGGTCAGATGCAATTTAGAACTAAGGAGAAATTTCCTGACAATGGGAACAATGAATCAGTGGAACAACTTGCCACCAGAAGTTAAGAGTCCTCCAACACTGTAGGATTTTAAGGAGAGATTAAACAGCCATTTGTCTGGAATCGTATAGGGCAAGGGTCTGCAAACTTGGCTCTTGTTAAGACTTGTGGACTTCAACTCCCAGAGTTGGCCGAGGAAGTCTGGGAGTTGAAGTCCACAAGTCTTAACGAAGAGCCAAGTTTGCAGACCCCTGGTATAAGGGTCTCCTGTTTGTGCAGAGGGCTGGACTAGAAGACCTCCTGGATCCCTTCCAGCTCTGTAATTCTGGTCACTGACATGCTTGGAGAGCCTGCTGCATTCACTTTTCAGCTTCCCTACCCCCTCCAGCCCCCTAAACAAGCATGAAGGTCCTCATTATTATCAGGAAGATTAAAATATGGATCCGACTTCCCTTCTCCCCCGCTCACCCCTCCGCTACTGTTTCTTAGATCGGCAGAGCATGGAGGGAGGGGGTAAAAAAAAGCCTGAATGAAGCCACTGTTTGCAACAAGCAGCCTTCCTGATACTATCCAGGTAATTACAGGTTCAGGTGAAGGGTTTCAGGGCATCTTAATTACATGTCTCTGCAGCCCAGCAGGGCCCTATGGGGCAGCATCAGCTCCTTGCCAGCCCAGCCTGCTTATTGAGAGCAACAGGTTCCCTTCGGGGGTTCTTAACACCGGGTAACTGGAAACCAGTGGCCGCCGCTAATCTGGGACCGGCGGGCGATAAGAGCTCCCCAGGAATTCCCCAGTGTTCCTGGCTTCTGTCGGCTGGCTGTGCATTCACACACCTCTCATACCTGAATAAGTCTCTGCTTTCTGGGCTCACAGACTCAGCAGGTGACGCCAGAGTCTGAATAGAGTAGAGTAGAATAGAATAGAATGTAGACTAGAGTAGAGTAGAGTAGAGTAGAGTAGAGTAGAGTAGAGTAGAATATTGAGTAGAACAGAGTAGGGTAGGGTAGAATAGAATGTAGAGGAGAGGAGAGTAAAATATTGAGGAGAGGAGAGTTGAGTAGAATAGAATATTGAGTAGAGTAGAACAGATATTGAGTAGAGTAGAGTGGAACAGAATATTGAGGAAAGTAGAGGAGACTAGAATATTGAGTAAAGTAGAATAGAATATTAAATAGAGTAGAATAGAATATTGAGGAGAGTAGAATAGAATAGAATGTAGAGGAGAGGAGAATATTGAGGAGAGGAGAGTTGAGTAGAATAGAATATTGAGTAGAGTAGAATAGATATTTAGAATAGAATAGAATATTGAGGAAAGTAGAGGAGAGTAGAATATTGAGGAGAGTAGAATAGAATAGAATATTGAGGAAAGTAGAGGAGAATAGAATATTGAGGAGAGGAGAGTAGAATAGAATAGAATGTAGAGTAGAGTAGAGTAGAGTGAGTAGAATAGAATGTAGAGGAGTAGAATATTGAGGAGGAGGAGAGTAGAATATTGAGGAAAGTAGAGGAGAGTAGAATATTGAGGAGAGTAGAATAGAATAGAATATTGAGGAAAGTAGAGGAGAATAGAATATTGAGGAGAGGAGAGTAGAATAGAATAGAATGTAGAGGAGAGGAGAGCAGAATAGAATGTAGAGGAGTAGAATATTGAGGAGAGGAGAGGAGAGTAGAATATTGAGGAGAGTAGAGTAGAATAGAATATTGAGTAAAGTAGAATAGAATATTAAATAGAGTAGATTAGAATAGAATATTGAGTAGAGCAGAGTAGAGTAGAATGACAGAGGTGGAAGGGATCTTGGAGGTCTTCTAGTCCAACCCCCTGCTTAGGCAGGATATCCCTTGAAGGATAAAAAGCAAGCAAATAGCCTTGGATTTTGGAAACTTTACCCAAGGATACAGGTAGTCCTTGACTTACGTCCACAATCGAGCCCAACATTTCTGTCGTTAAGTGAGACGTTTGTTGAGCGAGTTTTGTCCCATTTTTTACACCCTTCCTTGCCAGAGCTGTTAAGAGATTCATTGCAGTTGGTAAGTTACTAACCCGGCTGTTAAGTGAATCTGGCTTCCCCATTGCTTGTCAAAAGGTCGCAAAAGGGGATCACATGACCCTGCTACCATCATAAATGTGAGTCGGCAGCCGAGCATCTGAGTTTTGATCACGTGACCATGGGGATGCTACACAGTTTGTAACTGTCGTGTCCCACTCCCACTCCGACGACCGGGTCTAGGAAGTCCGTATCAAGCGTGGCCACGAAGCCTCTGCAGCTTTGCCAAATTCCTCCGAGGTTTCTCAGGGCAGGCAGGAGTCCAAGTTGTGACTTCAGCAAACTAGATGAGACTTTGCCTGACTCAAAGTTGGAATGCCAAAAGCAGGTCCTTTATATAGGCCGTGGGGTGTGGCTCCATGACTCAGCATTTATCCAGGCCTGCCCCTCCCTTCCTTCTGCTGGCGTCGCCTCTCAGATCTCCGGAAGCGAGGATCCTCCCACTTTGAATTGTCTTCTGCTGTTTGAGAAAGGGAGGGGTCAGAAGGAGTAGGCCCGAGTAATTCCAATCCGTGGCTGACTTCCTCTGATGGCTGAGCCAAAGTATGAATGAGGTTTGTTTGTTCATTCCTGACATCCTGTCCGGGCATGGGGCCAGGGCCGGGGGCTGGAGGCATGACAGGCCGTTCATCTTCATTATCAGACTCGAGTCTGCTAGCAGGCCTGGGATGAGACGGGAGGGGCCCGGCTGAGGAGAGGAGGGAGGACGAGGCACAACAGTAACTGTCAAAAACAGTCCTAAGTCACTTTTTCAGTACCGTTGTAGCTTTGAACTGTCACTAAATGAACGGTTGTAAGTCGAGGACTACCTGTCTGTAAAGCTTCTCAGTCCTCCAGGTCACGGTTGTCCCAAAGGTGCTTTTTTCAAGAGGCAAATGGACTTTCTTGGTTTTTTTTTCTTTTGAAGACGTTTCCCTTCTCATCCAAGAAGCTTCTTCAACTCTGACAGGATGATCTTAAGGGAAGCCAAACTCGACTTCGGAGAAGTATTTTGACGCATAAAATTCTTGGCTTCCCTGCAAGTATATACAATAACATCGTTCTACCTCAGATGTATTTGACCTAACTTGCCAGAACAAACATTTCTCCTTAGAGTATTATTTTATTTATTTATTTTTATTTATTTGCATTTATACCCCGCCCTTCTCCGAAGACTCAGGGCGGCTTATACTATGTTAAGCAATAGTCTTCATCCATTTGTATATTATATACAAAGTCAACTTATTGCCCCCAACAATCTGGGTCCTCATTTTACCTACCTTATAAAGGATGGAAGGCTGAGTCAACCTTGGGCCTGGTGGGATTTGAACCTGCAGTAATTGTAAGCAGCTGCTGTTAATAACAGACTGTCTTAGCAGTCTGAGCCACCAGAGGCCCAGTATTATGGTTGGTAAGAGCAATTAATACAGAGCTAAATCTGGCTCTTTTATAAGGCCTTGTAACTTACTATAGCTTTCTTCCCTGTGCCATCCCTCTGGTAAACTCTTTTTCGCCATATACACGAATACATCTAAACTAGACTGTCTTGTTTCTGTGTCATATAACAGGGGTCTCCAACCTTGACAACTTTAAGACTTGTGGACTTCAACTCCCAGAATTCCTCAGCCAGCTTTTTTGTGTGCCTAAATAGAGCCCACCGGAAGTTGGGAAACCAGCTGTTTCCGGCCTTCGGAGAGCCTCCGCGAGGGATGGGGAAGGCCGTTTTCGCCCTCCCCAGGCTCCTAGAAAGGCTCTGGAGCCTGGGAAGGGCAAAAAACAGACCTACCGGGCCCACTGTGCCATTGCATGCCAAAAATGGGGGGAGCGCGGGTGGGTGGGTCACACGTGCATGTGGGGGGGGAGCACATACATTGAATATTGAATAACCCTGACTACTGTCGGTGGCTCAGTTGGCTAAGAAACGGAGCTTGTCAATCAGAATGGTCAGCAGTTCGGCGGTTCGAATCTAGGTCTCCTGCGTGAGCAGGGGGTTGGATTAGATGACCTCCAAGGTCCCTTCCAACTTTGATTTATGTGTGTGGGCAAGCGCGTGGGCGACACCTCCCCCTGCGCTCCCTTGCTTTTGGCACACGTGCAACTCCATCTCATTTTAACGTACGCCAATTAGGGTCCATTCAACGTGACAATAAAGTTATTCTAAGTCTAACCGGGTGTAGGAAAAAAGCTGGCTTCCTACTTCATTAAGTCATGGACTGTTTCCCGTAGCTTATAAACCACGCTAGCTAACACCAAAACAAATCGCTAAGCCGAAACCTAACATATCACAATTGTGGGTTAAGTGCATTGTGCGAACCTAGCCAAAGGATTACTTTCAGATTATCCTCCTTTCCCCCCCCTCCCAGTTTCACATTTTTGCTCCCAGCGTGTAAGAAGCACAAACTACAAAACCAGGCGTTTAACTCTGTATTTCTTGAAAGGCTTTGACGTCTCATCTGCAGTGTGTATCTCCAAAGATACACTTCCTTTTATGTGGGTTGGTCTGCGTAAATATTATTTTCGCAAAGCAATGCTGTCTGTGTGTGTGGGTACCTAGCTGAGTTTGATGGACAGGGAAGACCACTTGATTGTTGTTCGGGTGTGTCGGGGTTTTTTTTTGCAACGAATCTTCTACTTGATCCGAGGTGCATATTGGATTACCGACATATTTGGCTTTGGATCAATTATTCCCTCTGGGCAATTATCTAATTAAAATGGAATCCTATAGATCTGAACGAGGGTACTTGTTTGCTCACATTTAATTGGCTTTTGGATAACAGAGCCTACTTTTAAAAAACCCTTATCCCAGAGGTGTCAAACTGGATTTCTTCGAGGGCCGGATCAGCATTCTCCTCCACGTGGCCCGTTTTCGGCCTCCCCAGGCTCCAGCAGCACTTTGCTGGCCAAAAATGGGCCACATGGAGGCCTCCCAAGGCCCCCCGTGGCCCGTTTTGGGCCTCCCCGGCCTCCAGCAGCACTCTGCCAGCCAAAATGGGCGTGGAGGCCCCAAGAGGCCTCCACACGGCCCTTTTTTGGCTGACAGAGTGCTGCAGAAGGCTGGGGAGGCTGAAAACGGATCGCAGAGGGACCGCATGCAGCACATTTTGTCTGGCAGAGGGAGCGAGGGCCGGTCCTTTGATATTTCCAGGCTTGCCCCGCGGGCTGTATTTAAGCACCCTGTGGGGCAAATTCGGCTTGCAGGCCTTGAGTTTGACACCTCTGCCTTATTCTGTAGCACGGGTCACCAACTTTCAGATCTCAGGGACCACTAAATTCATATTTCTAAATCCCACTGACCACTTTTTTACAATCTGCCTAATGACCAGCTGGGTGGGTGTGGCTAGGTGGTCATGTGACTGGGTGGGCGTGGTCAACTGAATGTCATTCACATCGCGAGGCGCCTCACCAGCCTCTACTCGCCCCCTCCCCTCCCAGCCACTCCTCACCTGCCTGCCTGGGCTCCTTAGGGCCCCAACAGGAGGCAGTTGTTGGAGCTAAGCAGCCACCGCGAGAAAGTGTTGGCAAAACAGCTGATTCAGTTCAAATTGGATGTGACCGAGAAGGAGGCTCAGCAGAAGCACCTCACTGAGGACTAGGAGCATAGGCTTTCTAAGCAGAGGGAAGACCTGCGGGAGTGCAAGGCCAGGTACCGGCGCCTGGATGGTCAGCCAGTTCCAGGCCATGATTGCAGTCTCACTGGAACAAGGCCCTCTGGCTCTTTGCCACCAGCGGCGCTTCCCTCCAGCCTTCGCCCAAAGCCCCACACCAGAGGCTGAAGCAGACCCCAAGTCGGAATTTCTGCCCCCCTCCGACCCACACAAAAAGACCCAAAGGGGGAGACTCTCTGCAATAACACAAGTGTTCATTGCACGTATCCGGCCCAGTGTACTTTTTTTTTTTCCAAAAGGCAGTGGAGCTTTCTTTGTTTTTGCTTGAAGACGTTTCGCTTCTCATCCAAGAAGCTTCTTCTGTTCTGACTGAATGAATGGTGGAGAATGGAAGGATTTATAAGATTCTCAGAAAGAGTGCTAACGACCAGACGACTTCAAGGAATATAAATTCTTTTAATACTTCTGATTTGTAACGTTATCTGTGACCATAATAAAAATTACTGTGGTTTGTGGCACAGTCTGCTGGATGAATTTGCTGTCTGCACAGTCTGCTGAATGACTGAATTTGGCATTTTTGTCTACCTATCGAGTTCTTTCCGAGGATCTGGGAGAGGCAGATAGGAATGTTAGATAGTGTTACAGATATTGTCGCAGGATGGAAGCTGTTCCAATAAAGCCGCCTTCTGCAATTGACTGGTGGCGAATTTGTCAATGCCAGTGGTGTTTAAGTGGTGCTCCAGTTGTTTTGGGACTGCATCCAAGGCGCCTATTACTGTTGGTACTACCCTTGCTTGCTTTTGCCACCGTCGTACTATTTCTATTTGTAGGTCTTTGTATTTTGTTATCTTCTCCAGTTCTCTTCTGCTGTGTTGTGTCTGCGCCCCCCGAGCCGGCCCCCCTGCCAGAAAGTGACTTGGAAAGTGAGGGGGAAGGGCCCTCAGGACTTACCTCTGGAGCGCCGGCTTCCCTGGTTCAGCTCCAGGAGCCAGAGGCAGGCCAGGTGGAGAAGATACCAAGGCCTCCGTCCCCTGACTCTTTCCCCCCCCAGGCCACGCCTCCAGACCCGGCTGATGGCAATCAGGCCTGGCTGGACCCTAGGTTTCATAGGCAGGAGAGGCGGGAACAACAGAAGCAGGGGTGGGGCAGGCCTAGGAAGTGCTGAGTCATGGAGCCACACCCCACAGGATATAAAAGCAGCAAGGGCTGCTATACCACTTCGTGGCAAGCAAATCAACTGCTTAACTAGAGCTTAAGTACTGTTTTGTTCCTGGTTGACTCATCGGCATCAAGAGAGATAACAGAGTCACTTGGCAGAGGCTCGCTAGTTTGCTGCCAGATAGTTGCTGGCTAATTAAGTCATCGCTCGGACTGAGGCGAGGAGGATAGAACATGCTGTCTCCAGGAGCTGCCACATCCACCATCCAATTTTTTTTGTCTTTCTTATTGACAACTGTTAAGTCCAGGGTGTTATGTGGCAGATGCCTGCCTGTCTGGATTCTGAAGTCCCAGAGAAATTTTAATTGCTTCATTTTCTATGACTTCTTCTATTTTATGGTCCCATTGTTGTTATTCTTTTATTCATTAAACATGAAACTCAAATCAACTGAACATTTAAAAATGTATGGCAAATACCATTGACTGGCGCTGATGGTTGATACGGGTTGCTGCCAGCATCCTAGGTATCAACCAAGTACCTTCTTAAAATATACGATGTTCTGAGTAGTAGAACAGAATAGAATAGAATTTTTATTGGCCAAGTGTGATTGGACACACAAGGAATTTGTCTTGGTGCATTTGCTCTCAGCAGCAACTGCTTGCAATATTGCAAGTTCAAGTCCCACCAGGCCCAAGGTTGACTCAGCCTTCCATCCTTTATAAGGTAGGTAAAATGAGGACCCAGATTGTTGGGGGGCAATAAGTTGACTTTGTATATAGTATACAAATGGATGAAGACTATTGCTTGACATAGTGTAAGCCGCCCTGAGTCTTCGGAGAAGGGCGGGATATAAATGCAAAAAAAAAAAAAAAATACATTCAGAATAGAATAGAATAGAAATTTGGAATGGAATGGAATGGAATAGAATAGAATAGAATAGAATAGAATAGAATAGAATAGAATAGAATAGAATAGAATAGAATAGAATTTAGAATATAATTTTTTATTGGCCAAGTGTGATTGGACAGACAAGGAATTTGTCTTGGTGCATACGCTCTCAGTGTACATAAAAGAAAAGATACCTTCATCAAGGTACAGTATTTTGCACTTCTGCTGGTGTTATTATTGCAGGAAGCTGCAATTTCTTGATGTATTTTGCAAAATTCTTGGACATGGTACCAAGTGCCCCGCTAACAGTGGGTTATCACTGTTACGTTTCATCCATAATCACATAGTTTGCGACAGTTCGTGATTTCCCCCCCCCCCAGTTCTTCTTCCAGTTCCAGTACAGCACTATCAATAAATTGTACGCTTCGGTTTTCGACAACTGTGATATCCGGCGTGTTGTGTTCCAAATGACGATCCCACAATCATCATCATCATCTTTAAAAATAACGGATTTGTACATTTGAATAAGTCACATTTTGACTTTTTTTTTAATCCGTTCCCCGAAAGTACTGTTGCGGTATATAAACATTGCAAAACAAATAAATAGGAGTTGCAAGCAGAAGCCTCCATAAAGGCCCAGGAGGAAAAAAACATTGTGTTTAAAGATCGATGTAAAAATAAAAAGAGCACCTGAGAATAACATGATAGCAAAAGGAAAGAAACAGGAGGAAAAAAAGGCCAGCAGCCAATGGCATCAATTGCAGGTAATCCTGAACTTAACAGCAGTTCATTTAGTGACCAGTCAAAGTTACAACATCAATAGGAAAAAACCGTGCCTTATTTCTCACGCTTTCTCACACCATTGCAGTATCCTCGTGGTCATGTGACCAAGCTTTGGATCCCCTTTTGCGACCGTCTGACAAGCAAAGCCAAG
The DNA here is from genome assembly GCF_028640845.1 of Ahaetulla prasina. NCBI lineage: Eukaryota > Metazoa > Chordata > Lepidosauria > Squamata > Colubridae > Ahaetulla > Ahaetulla prasina. The sequence goes on from NC_080539.1 coordinate 7,386,559, forward strand.
GGGGGAAGCCAGATTTGACTTAACCACCGGGGGTGGGGTGGGGGAACTAACTTAACAACGGTGGCCAACAAAATCATAGAATGGGGCAAAGCTCACTAAACCGATGCCTCACTTAGCAACACGAATGCTGGGCTCAGTTGCGATTGTGTTATGCCTCGCCCGCCCTCCTCTCCTCAGCCGGGCCCCTCCCATCTCCCGCTATCTGAGTCAGAGTCTGATAATGAAGAGGAACGGCCTGACATGCCTCCAGCCCCCAGCCCTGGCACCATGCCCGGACAGAATGTCAGGAATGAGCAAACAAACCTCCCTTCTACAGCATGCGAGCACGAAGCCAGCCACGTGCTAGAATTGCCGGCAGCAGATCAGGAGGACGGAAAGTCACAGTGGACGGATCCCCGCTTCCGGAGAATGGAGAGGCGACGTCAGCAAAAGGAAGGGAGGAGCAGGCCTGGATAAGTGCTGAGTCATGGAGCCACACCCATGGCCTATGTAAAAGACCAGCTTGAGTCAAGCAATTTGAGTCAAGCAAAGTCTCATCTGGTTTGCTGAAGTCATACCTTGGATTCCTGCCTGCCCTGAGAACTCTGACAGGAATTTGGCAAAGCTGCAGAGGCATCATGGCCATGCTTGATACAGACTTCCCAGACCCGGCCGTCAGAGGGGGAGTGGGACACGACAGATTGTAAGTCGAGGACCTGGGGTGGAATTCAAGAAGTTTAGCAACCAGTTCTCTGCCCGGTTGCTGGGTGGGCGTGGCCCTGGTGTGCATGACCTACTCAGCCTCCTGCATCACTGGGGGCGGGGCGTTTTGCCCTCCCCAAGCTCCAGAGGCTTTCCTCGAGCCTCTGGGAGGGCGAAAATTGCATCCCCCGGGCTCCGGAGGCCCTCCTGAGGCTGGAAACAGGCCCGTTTCCGGACTTCCGGAACTTCTGGCCGACCCATTTTTCGCCCTCCGCGCAGGCCCTGCATTTACCTGGCATACAAAACAGGCTGCAGAGAGGCAACTGGGAGGGGAGGGGCAGGATGGGCAGGGCCAGTGAGTCCTTGCAACTATCGGTTCGGCGAATCGGATGTAAATTTAGCATCCGGTTCGCCCGGACCGGTCTGAACCGGCTGAATCCCACCCCTGTCGAGGACTACCCTAACTCTGGCGAATTCAGCCGCGCCATTTCCTCCACAGGCGTAGGCCTAAAGGGGTAAAACGTCGAATAAAGTTTTTCGCCCCTGGATTCTGCTGAAGTATCTTCCAGTGGACCAAAATCAAATTCTGTCCAACGCTGCAAATAAATTGCTGTTGAGCAGCATCTGCTTCGAGGTGGCTGCCGTTGCGTTCCCATCTCCCGGAAGGTGACAACTTCTCTGTTTGTCATTTACTTTAACATTCTATCTATATTTTAAGAGGAGTGTAGGGTTTGTAAGTCTCTAGCCGCCCGGCTGGAAGCTAAGCCGGGTTGGCAGCCCAATGATGCAGAAGGCCATTATCTCACCTTTGTGCTTCTAACTTGCCTCTTCCTGTTTCATAATACATTCCCCGTGTGGCAGCTGAGAAACTTTTTAACACCTATTGCGGTCATTAAATAATCAGCCGTGCCACAGTGATGGGCTCATGAAAATTACATAAAGGGCAAATCACTTCGCTCTTTCTTCTGTCTGTTGTGGACGGCCAATCTTTTACCTTTCTCCTCCTCCTCCTCCTCCTCCTCCTCTTTCTTCTTCTTCTTCTTCTTCTTCTTCTTCTTCTTCTTCTTCTTCTTCTTCTTCTTCTTCTTCTTCTTCTTCTTCTTCTTCTTCTTCTTCCTCCTCCTCCCCCTCCTCCCCCTCCTCCCCCTCCTCCCACTCCTCCCGCTCCTCCTCCTTCTCCTCCTCCTCTCCTCCTCCTTCCTTCTTCCTCCTTCTTGGTCTTGGTCTTGGTCTTCTTCCTCTTCCTCTTCTTCTTCTTGCTCCTCCTCCTCCTCCTCCTCTTCTTCTTCTCCTCCTCCTCCTCCTCCTTCTCCTTCTTCCTCCTTCTTCTTGGTCTTGGTCTTGGTCTTGGTCTTGGTCTTCCTCCTCCTCCTCCTCCTCTTCTTCTCCTTCTTCCTCCTCCTCCTTCTTGGTCTTGGTCTTGGTCTTGGTCTTGGTCTTCTTCCTCTTCTTCTTCTTCCTCCTCCTCCTCCTCCTCCTCCTCCTCCTCCTCCTCCTCCTCTTCCTTCTCCTTCTTCCTCCTCCTTCTTGGTCTTGGTCTTGGTCTTCCTTCTCCTCCTCCTCTTCCTCCTCCTCCTCCTCCTCTTCTTCTTCTTCTTCTTCTTCCCTTCCCGTGGAAATATGAATTTATGATTTTTTTTTCTTTCTTTTAGCCTTTCTGTGAAAGAGCCAAAGGGAAGTGTGCATTTTACCCACCTATACTGACAGTACAGTACTAGCTTGTTAAGAACCGGTTTGGTGTGATAATCAAGGAGCCGGCTTTGCAACCAGGGGACTGTGAATTCTAGTCCGGCCTATGAAAGATGGCTAGGTGAGTTTGGCCCAATTTCACCCAGCTGGCTTTCATGCCTAAAACAGGACTAGGACTCACCATCTCCTGGTGATTGGCCCAAAGTCATTCAGCTGGGTGTCATGCCTAAGGCAGGACTAGAATTCACCAGCCCTTGATGATTGGCGCAAAGTCACCCAACTGATTTCATGCCTAAGAACTAGAACTCACCGTCTCCTGGTGGATTGGCCCAAAGACACCCAGCTGGCTTTCATGCCTAAGGAGAAACTACAACTCACTATCTCCTAGTGATTGGCCAAAAGTCATCCAATTGGCTTTTTTGCCTAAGGAGAGACTACAACTCACTATCTCCTGCTGAATTGGCCCAAAGTCACCCAGCTGCCTTTCATGCCTAAGGAGAAACTACAACTCACCATCTCCTGGTGATTGGCCAAAAGTCATCCAATTGGCTTTTGTGCCTAAGCAGAGACTACAATTCACCATCTCCTGGTGAATTGGCCCAAAGTCACCCAGTTGGCTTTCACACCTGAGGAGAAACTACAACTCACCATCTCCTGGTGTATTTGCCCAAGGTCACCCAATCACCAAGCTGGCCTAGAAACTAGGAGACTGTGAATTCTAGTCCTACCAGAGGTATGAAAGCCAGCTGGGCGATTTCGACACTCATACACCCTGTTGTCCTAATTCATCCCTGCCTCCCCCCCACACAGATCCCTGAATGGGACACCCCCCCCCATGTCCCCTTATCTTGTGGGCTGCAGCCCCTGTGATCCTGTGCGATCAAGCAGGGACTGGCGATCTCCCCTCTTTCTTTCTTTCTTTCTTTCTTTCTTTCTTTCTTTCTTTCTTTCTTTCTTTCTTTCTTTCTTTCTTTCTTTCTTTCTTTCTTTCTTTCTTTCTTTCTTTTTTGCAACCGATGAAATCCACTCTGATCTCCGTCCTCACCTGGCCACGCTTGGTCCTCCAGCAGCGATTTCCAGGTGTGGGGTTCCAGCGGGTCATTTCCTCCAGCCCCCCTTTGTTTCGAGATGGCTCTCCTCATGGAGATGATATCTGCCCTTGGCGACAGAGGGATCCTTTGTTGATTCATCTAGAAAGCAGATTAACCCCCTCACCAATACGGTTTCCTGCACAATGGGAAAGAGCCGGGCGAAATTCCCTTCTCTTTCTTCACTTCCAAATAATGACGGCCTTTCATAAGGGCCGCGCCTGAAATTGGGAAGGCACCCAGGAGATGTCAGCAACAAAGAAATTAAAAGAAGATATATTATATATATATATATATATAAAGACTGCCTTTTTTGGAACAGCAAAGGAATCCAACCCCTTAGCACTCTCTCTCTTGATCTCTCTCTCTCAGGTGGAGTCTGTCTGTTTGTCCGTGGCTGCTCCTGGTTGTGTTTTTAGCCTCTCTCATTTAGCCAAGTACAACTATGTCAAAGAACCTTTTATTTATATATCTGGAGGTACAAGAATAGAATAGAATAGAATAGAATAGAATAGAATAGAATAGAATAGAATAGAATAGAATAGAATAGAATAGAATAGAATAGAATAGAATAGAAAATATGGAATGGAATGGAATAGAATAGAATAGAATAGAATAGAATAGAATGTAGAGAAGAATAGAATAGAATAGAACGAAAGAAATAATAAGAATAGAATAGAATAGAATAGAATAGAATGTAGAGAAGAATAGAATAGAATAGAATGTAGAGAAGAATAGAATAGAATAGAACGAAAGAAATAATAAGAATAGAATAGAATAGAATAGAATAGAATAGAATAGAATGTAGAGAAGAATAGAATAGAATAGAATAGAATAGAATGTAGAGAAGAATAGAATAGAATAGAATAGAATAGAATAGAATAGAATAGAATAGAATAGAATAGAATGTAGAGCTGAATAGAATAGAATAGAATAGAATGTAGAGAAGAATAGAATAGAATAGAGTAGAGTAGAATAGAACGAAAGAAATAATAAGAATAGAATTGAATTGAATTCTTTTATTGGCCAAGTGTGATTGGACACACAAGGAATTTGCCTTTAGTCCATATGCTCTCAGTGTACATAAAGAAAAATAAAATACATTTGTCAAGAATCATAAGGTACAACACTTAGCGATAGTCATAGGGTACAAATAAGCAATCAAATCGTACTAGGAAACAATACGTTTCACGTCCAAAATGTGTTTTGTTTTGTTTTTTGCTGTGGCAAAAGGAGAAGGAACACACACACACATACACACACACACAGACGGTCTTTTTTTAAAACAACTTTCTTGGCCTCTTCTTTTGTATGTAAGAGGAAGCTTCTGAGTTGCTCTGGAGGTCTGTCTATCTGTCCGGCTATTTGCCTGCCTATCTATCTACCTACCTACCTACCTGCCTGCCTGTCTGCTTGTCTATTTACCTGCCTACCAACCTGCCTGCCTGTCTATCTGCCTGCCGGTCTGTTTGCCGGCCGGCCTGCCCACCTAACTACTTACCTACCTACTTACCTGCATCTTTCTATCTATCATCTTTCCCAACTAATTTATTTGCCACCCATCTCACGGTTCAAGGTGACCCTTCAGCAACTTACAGCAAGAGAATGCGTGTGAATCGCCAAGCTTCATGCTGGCTTGCGGCTGAGAAAAAAGCGACTTCTTAATTACTCTTTTCACACTTACGACCGTTGCTGCGTCCCCACGGCCACGTGATCAAAATTCAGGCGCTTGGGCTGCTGACTCATATTTGTGACGGTTGCACGCGATCCCCTTTTGCGACCGTCCAACGAGACAAGTCAACGGCGAAGCCGGATTCATTTCACAGCTGAGTTGCCAACTTAACAACTGCAAGGATTCACTGAACAACGTTGGCAAGGAAGGTCGTAAAATGGGGCGAAACTCTCTGAATAAGTGTCTCCCTGAGTGACAGAAATTTGAGGCTGCATTGGGGTCGTAAGTTGAACCTGCAGAAGAGCAGGAGTACAGTCTGCCTGAATGACATCAAACTTCGAAGGACTGCACGACAGGAAAGAAAACTAGAAGCTGAGCTGGCAAAATTGCCCAGAATGATCTAAGATTGGGTGAGAAGAAGGTTTACAAATTCATGGCGGTCTGTTGTCGTGAGTGTATTCTTTTCGAAATCCAGAATGCTGTATTGTATACGCCAACTTTTGAAGGGCAGCCGAAGACTTGAAGTGGCATTTCGTTTCTGAATGAGACGATGGAACCACAGTCAGAAAATGAGGATTCAGAGCTCATTCCCTGCCCAACCAAGAGCCTCGGGATTTGCCTGTTTGATATAATATCAGAATAGAATAGAGTTGGAAGGGACCTTGGAGGTCTTCTAGTCCAGCCCCCTGCTCAAGCAGGAGATCCTATAACACTTTAGACAAGTGACTGTCCAGTCTTGTCTTAAAAACCTCCAGTAATGGAGCACCCACAACTTCTGGTGGCGAGCTGTTCCACTGGTTAATTGTCCTCACTGTTAAGAAGTTTCTCCTTAGTTCCAGGTTGCTTCTCTCCTTGGTCAGTTTCCATCCACTGTTTCTTGTCTTGCCTTCTGGCCCCTCAAATGCTGGAATACTGCTATCATGTCCCCCCTAGTCCTTTGTTTCTCTAGATTAGCCAAATATATAAGAAATATATAGAAAAGATAGATATAGATAGATAGATAGATAGATAGATAGATAGATAGATAGATAGATAGATAGATAGATAGATAGATAGATAGATAGATAGGTAGGTAGGTAGGTAGGTAGATAGATAGATAGATAGATAGATAGATAGATAGATAGATAGATAGATAGATAGATAGATAGATAGATAGACAGACATTGCTCCTAGAAGCACGAAGCTGATAACACCAGCCTGAAGATGACGAATGAGACTTCCTCGAAACGTCGCCAAGACACTTCCAATTTTACACGGGAGAAAACCCGAATAACCAAAGACCTACATAGATAGATATATATGGAAAATAGAGATAGATAGATAGGTAGATAGATAGATAGATAGATAGATAGATAGATAGATAGATAGATAGATAGATAGATAGATAGATAGATAGATAGATAAATATATACAGGAAGTCTTCGAAGTACAACAGTTCATTTAATGACCGAAGTTACACCGGCACACAAAAAAATGACGTATAAAACTGTTTTTCACACTTAACGACCATTGTAGTCTGCCATGGTCTCACGGTCAAAATTCAGGCTCTTGGCAACCAGTTCTGAGACTCCTGCTAGTCATAGGATCATAGAATCAAAGGCATGGAAGGGACCTCCGAGGTCTTCGAGTCCCACCCACCCCTAGTCCGAGGCAGTAGGCCTCAACTTACAATCATTTGTTTAGTGACCATTTCAAGTTACAACAGCACTGGAAAATATTTTTACTTTGGACCAGTTTTTACAGTTACAACTGTTGCAGCCTTCCCCCATGGTTATTCAGACACTTGGCGGCTGGATCATATTTATGACCCCCCCCTCTTGCGACCTCCTGCTGAGCAGAATCATCTCATAACCGTGTGACTTAATTTAACAACTGCCGTGATTCCCTTAACAAATGTGGCAAGAAAAGTCGTAAAGTGGAGCAAAAAACTCACTTAGCAATTGACTCACTTAGCAACGGAAAGTTTGGGCTCAATTCTGATCGTAATTCGAGGACTACCGGTAGTCTAGTCTAATCTTGGCAACTTGAAGCCTGGCGGACTTCAACTCCCAGAATTCTGGGAGTTGAAGTCCGCCAGGCTTCAAGTTGCCAAGTTTGCAGACCCCTGGTCTAGACAACTTCTTGGAGGTCTGCAGGGCCCTGAAAGTTTGAATTTCTTTGCCTGGTAGGTAGAAAATATCATCCCTCCTGGGATGGCGACCAGTGCGTTCTCTTTCACGAAGTACAAGTTACGGGTAGTTTTCAGTTAAGAACGGGAATTGAAAATTTTTATAAAATGTTTTATAGATGGCATCTAGATCCTAAAAAATTATCGTGTATGTATCCAGAAATGCAAGCAAAATGTTGGAGATGTAATTGTGATGACGCTACATATTTTCACATTTGGTGGACTTGTAAGGACATAAAGGCCTTTTGGATAAAAATTTGGTGGATTTTACAAAATGTTCTGAAAAAGAAGATAAAGTTCCTGCCGCAATTTTTCTTGTTGGGAATTATTACGGATTGTACAGTAATTGAGACTAAATTGATTTTAAATCTAATAACTGCAGCAAGATTACTAATAGGACAATATTGGAAGAAAAAAGAAGTACCAACAATAGAAGAATGGATATTGAAAGTTGCCAATTTGGCTGAGATGGCGAAGATATCAGCCTTTTTGAAAGACAATACGCAAGAAAGATACTTAAAGGAATGGAAAAAATGGATTGACTATATTCAACGTAGATATCAGACTAAGAGTTATCAGACTGTTTTGAATGATTATGATGTATTATTTTGATTGCTTTTGGGGAAGTTAGGAATTGATGATTGTAGGGTATAATTAAGTTGGGACGAAAATTTTTAGCATATGTTTGTTTTATTTTAACTATACCTTGTGCTCGTTCCGGGAAGTCGGGGGAGGGGTTGCGAAGGAGGGGAGGAGGGGAAGGGGAAAAATTTTGTAAAACTTTTTGAATAAAAAAAAAAAAAAAGAACGGGAATTGAAGTGGAATATCTGTCACTGAATGACATGGGGATAAAATGTGACATCACATGATTACACTGCTTAGCAATGGGATTTCCGGCGCTTTTAGTAGCCATTGTTGTTTCATTTATTCATTTCTTTGCATCCTGCCTTTATTGTTTTTACAAATAAGCTCAGGCAGCAAACATATCCAACACATTTTCCTCCTCCTATTTTCCCCGCAACAACCCTATGAGGTGGGTTGGGCTGAGAGGGAGGGACTGGCCTAACGTTACCTAGCCGACCTTCATGCCTAAGGTGGGACTAGAACTCACAGTCTCTTAGTGGTTGGCTGAAAGTCACTCAGTTGACTTTCATGTCTTAAGGCGCGACTAGAACTCACCATCTCCTGGTGATTGGCTGAAAGTCACCCAATCGACTTTCCTGACTAAGGCAGGACTAGAACTCACCGTCTCCTGGTGATTGGTCCAAAGTCACCCGACTGACTTTTATGCCTAAGGCGGGACTAGAATTCACAGTCTCTTACTGATTGGCCAAAAGTCACCCAATTGACTTCCATGTCTAAGGCGGGACTAGAACTCACCGTCTCCTGGTGATTGGTCCAAAGTCACCCAACTGACTTTCATGCCTAAGTCGGGACTACAACTCACAATCTCTGTGATTGGCCTAAAGTCACCCAGTTGCCTTTCATGCCGAAGACGGGACTAGAACTCACAGTCTATTAGTGATTGGCTGAAAGTCACCCTGTTGAGTTTCATGTCTTAAGGCACTCACAGTCTCCTGGTGATTGGCCGAAAGTCACCCAATTGACTTTCATGTCTAAGGCGGGACTAGAACTCACCATCTCCTGGTGATTGGTCCAAAGTCAGCCAACTAGCTTTCATGCCTAAGGAGGGACTAGAACTCACAGTCTCTTAGTGATTGGCTGAAAGTCACCCTGTTGAGTTTCATGTCTTAAGGCACTCACAGTCTCCTGGTGATTGGCCGAAAGTCACCCAATTGACTTCCATGTCTAAGGCAGGACTAAAACTCACCGTCTCCTGGTGATTGGTCCAAAGTCACCCAACTGGCTTTCATGCCTAAGGCACAGCTAGAACTCACAGTCTCTTAGTGATTAGCCTAAAGTCACCCAGTTGCCTTTCATACCGAAGACAGGATTAGAACTCACTGTCTCCTTGTGATTGGCCTAAAACCACCCAACTAGCTTTCACAGCTAAGGCGAGACTAGAACTCACCGTCTCCTGATGATTGGCTGAAAATCACCCAGCCGGCTTGCCTACCTAAGGTGTGACTAGAACTCCCAGTTGCCTGGTGATGGGCCGGCAAAAGTGTGGCTATTGCAGCTCCCAGAATTCCCCCCAGTGCCTGGAGGGCACCAGGTTAGGAAAGTCGACACTCCAGTGTTATTCTGGGATAGCTGGAGAGGCGCAAACAAAACCCATGCGGTCATTCTCACTTCTAGCCCAGCTTGGCAAGCAAAGGAGGAGGAAAATGCCTTGACTGTTACAAGTTTAATCCTCCATCCTTGGCTACGAAACCAGGCGCAGACATGAGCAAAAAACTACCGTCTCCGACCAGTTCCAAAGAGGGGTAGATTTTTCTCACATTTTTCCGCAAACCGGGAACACGAAAGGCTTTATTCCCAGGGCTGGGACAGGCGAAGACGCAGATGTGAAAACCTCTTTAACTTCCAACCCAACTTTTCCAGATCTTATCAGGATAATTTATTCTTGGACTCCCCGAAGACCAAGGGGGGTGGGAGGGAGGGAGGAAGGACCTCGCTCCATCTTCTTTCACATAACTTTATCCATTAGAAGGGGGGAAAAATAAAAATAAATTTTTTTTAAAAAAGCCCAGGTTTTTCTTTTAGCCGCCACATGCAACGTGTTGGTGGAAGACGCTTTTTTGGCGTTCGGGAACTTGGCGTTTTGAGTTGCTTTGCAGAGAGAGGGAGGGAGGGAGGGAGGGAGGGGGAAATATGTGAACCAAACTCCAGCGGCAAAACGAAAAAACAGGATTTATCTCTCCTAGGCGGAGGCAGAAACCCACAAGGCCTCCCTCTTGTCTCCAAAAGCACGTAGGGCTTGTAATGAAGGGCTTCCCAAAAAAAAAAAAAAAACCAGCATCGACAGATGCTGCTTTTCAAAGATAGCCATAAATTCAAATCGCATTTGTTTGCTTTAGAGGAGAGAGATGGTTCCATCTTTGCAAAAAACAAAACAACCCCCAAAAAACGGCTGTTTACCTAACCTTTCGCCAAACCCAGAGTAGCCAAAATATTTCCAGAGAGGCGTGAATCGTTAGGTTTTTTTTTTTCTCTTGCAAATGTGTGGTGCCCTGTGGAGCGTTTTCTGGAGATCGCGATTGGCAAAACAACTCCCGTTATAGGGACCTTATAGGTCATCTAGTCCAACCCCTTCCGCTCAAGCAGCAGACCCTACACCCATAATGGCGAACCTATGGCACGCGTGGCGGAGGTGGCATGCAGAGCTGTCTCTGTGGGTACGGGCACCATCGCCCCAGCTCAGCCAGCTGGTCATCGGGTTTACGATGTGGGCCAGCCAGCTGGTCATTGGGGTTCCAATGCTCTGGCTTGCGCACGCACGGGCGTTCCGATTTGGGCACTCCGTGCCTAAAATGTTCTCCAGCACTTCCCTCCACCATTTCTGACTGATGGCAGTCCGGTCTCTTCTTGAAAGCCTCCAGTGATGAAGCTCCCACAACTTCCGAAGGCAACTTCTATTCTATGGGTTGATTGTTCTCACTGTCAGAAATTTTTCTCCTTATTTCCAGGTTGAATCTCTCCTTGCTCAGTTTCCATCCATTATTCCTTGTCTGGCCTTCGGGTGCCGTGGAAAATAGCTTGAACGCCTCCCTCCTCTCTGTGTCAGCCCCTCAAATATTGGAAGACTGCTATCCTGTCTCCCCTGGTCCTTCTCTTCACTAGACTAGCCAGGCCCAGTTCCTGCAACAGTCCATCCTATGTTTCACCTCCATTCCCCTAATCATCCTGGTTGCTCTTCTCTGCACTCTTTCTCGAGTCTCAACATCTTTTTTTATAGTGTGGTGACCAAAACTGGATGCAGTACTCTAGGGCAGGGGTCTCCAACCTTGGCAACTTTAAGACTTGTGGACTTCAACTCCCAGAATTCCTCAGCCAGCTTTGCCAAGTTGCCAAGGTTGGAGACCCCTGCTCTTGGTGTGGTCTAACTAAGACTTTATAGAGTGGTATTAGTAGTTCTCTTGATCTTGATTTTATCCCTCTGTTAATGCAACTTGGGATTGCATTGGCTTTTTTGGCTGCCACCGCACTCACTTAAGAACTACCTAGCTAGGAAAAGGAATTCAGGGGCTGCGTTGCGGTCGTAAGTTGAGGATTACCTGTCGCAGCCTCCTTTTTTTTTTTTTTTGAAGGTTATTTCTTCAAAATATAGATTGGCAAGGAAGTGGATTAGAGGAGCGTTGTATACTCAGATAAGGCCCGATTGATTTACCTCCACTTACATGTGGCTCAAGAGGTGGCCAGGAATTTAGGCCACCAGGCACCTTGGCGCCTTCTGTCAAATCCAATGCATCAACCTTGGGAGATCCTTGGACTGTCTTTGCTGGAGACCCGGACTTCTCTTTATTCCTCAAAGAGAACAGAAGTGTAAAATCCATTTGGTGACTGCTGGGCGGTAGGAGTTCTTTAATTGCCCGGACCACAAAGTACATCTTCCTGCGTACATCTATCCCGGCCTTCTCCATTAAAAAAGCTGTTGCTTCAACTTAGCTCTGTCATGCATTCCGGTAAATGTTAGAAGTGACATGGAGACACGTGGGACTTTGTGGCCGCGATAAAGTCTCAGACACCGCTGATTAATGTTTTTCCCGCGGCCGGGGCTTAAGGAGTGATTGTTAGGTTCTTACCTTCTCTTCCCCAACCCCTTTTAAATAAATAACAGCTGGAGGGGAATGAAGATAGATAGATAGATAGATAGATAGATAGATAGATAGATAGATAGATAGATAGATAGATAGATAGATAGATAGATAGATAGATGGATGTTTTCTGAGGTTTTCGCGGGTGTTTGTATGTAGGTCTTTGGTTATTCAGGTTTTCTCCCGCGTAAAATTGGAAGTGTCTTGGCGACGTTTCGACGAAGTCTCATTAGTCATCTTCAGGCTTCAGCTCCGTGCTTCTGGGAGCAATGTGTGATTGCAGCTGTTTCTTCCTTTTTAACTGCTAGTGGAGGTTTGAACTGATTGGGTGGGAGCTTGACTGCGCTCTGATTGAATGGGGTTTTTTTGTTCTCTGATTGGCTGGGGGTGTGTCCTGTTTGGGTGGGGGCTTGGTTGTACTCAGATTAGTCTGAGTAGCAGGGGGATTTGAGCTGGTGAGCTGCATTGCTGTGTTTGTGGTCGTGCTACATCTTCATAGTGGGTGTCAGTCTGCTGCATGTATGGATTGGAGGGGTTTGAAATGGCCAAATCTCCCTGCTACTCAGACTAAGACCCCACCCAAACAGGACACATCCCCAGCCAATCAGAGCACAAAAAAACCTCCATCCAATCAGAGCACAGTCAAGCTCCCACCCAATCAGTTCAAACCCCCACTAGCCGTTAAAAAGGAAGAAACAGCTGCAATCACACATTGCTCCCAGAAGCACGAAGCTGAAGCCTGAAGATGACGAATGAGACTTCGTCGAAACGTCGCCAAGACACTTCCAATTTTACGCGGGAGAAAACCCGAATAACCAAAGATCTACATACAAACACCATGAAAACCTCACAAAACACACACACACACACACACACACACACACACATATATATATACATACATATAATTTATATATATATATATATATATATATATATATATATATATATATATATATATATATATATATATATATATATATGTAGGTCTTGGTTATTCGGATTTTCTCCCGCGTAAAATTGGAAGTGTCTTGGCGACGTTTCGACGAAGTCTCATTCGTCATCTTCAGGCTTCAGCTTCGTGCTTCTGGGAGCAATGTGTGATTGCAGCTGTTTCTTCCTTTTTAACTGCTAGTGGGGGTTTGAACTGATTGGGTGGGAGCTTGGCTGTGCTCTGATTGGATGGGGTTTTTTTTGTTTTCTGATTGGCTGGGGGTGTGTCCTGTTTGGGTGGGGGCTTGGTTGTGCTCAGATTAGTCTGAGTTGCAGGGGGATTTGAGCTGGTGAGCTACAGTGCTGCTGTTTGGCTTCGTGTTCGTGGTCATCGAAACGTCGCCAAGACACTTCCAATTTTACGTGGGAGAAAACCCGAATAACCAAAGACCTACATACAAACACCCACGAAAACCTCAGAAAACACACATATATATATAAAAATTTATTTTTTTCTGGCCTCTGTGACACAGTTTAAACCCTCTGTCATATCACTGCTAATTGTGTTTGTAGTTCTAACTAAAGGAAATGTTTAATACTGATGGAAGAGAATGTAGCTTGGGGTTGAACCGAGGGAGTCTTTGGTGCTCTCTGAGCTTGGTGGGTTTCTTGCAGATGTTTCATGACCCAGCTAGGTAACATGATCAGTCCGAGCAAGGAGTGGGGTTTGCTCAGATTAACAGAAAGTTGAACAGATTAACAGAGTTGGAAGGGACCCTGTAGGTCATCTAGTCCAACTTGATTATATGCATATGATCTATCTATCTATTAATCGTGTTTCCCTGAAAATAACACCCTGTCTTATATTTTTTTGAACCCTGAAATAAGCCCTTGGCCTTATTTTTGGGGAGGTCTTATTATTTTGGGGTGCATGGAGCAAGACGGGGCTCCTCTTGCGGTCTTACCTGATTTCCAGCTCTGTCTCCATAACCCTAACCAGAGGAAATGGCGGGAACCGGCTGTGCATGCAGTTAAATATTTTCGGGGAGGGCTTATTTTCAGGGGGCAGGGGCTTATTTTAGGGCATGCGCTCAAAAGCCTGGTTGGGCTTATTATCAGGGGATGGCTTATTTTGGGGGAAACAAGATAGATAGAAAGATAGATAAATAGATAGATAGATAGATAGATAGATAGATAGATAGATAGATAGATAGATAGATAGATAGATAGATAGATAGATAGATAGATAGATAGACAGACAGACAGACAGACAGACAGACAGACAGACAGTCATATTGAGATAGATGATGGGTGGATGGAGGGAGGGAGGGAGGGAGGGATGGATGGATGGATGGACGGATGAATGATGGATGGGGATGGGAATGTGGAGTCTCTAAGCTTGGTTATTTTCTTGCAGACATTTCATGACCCATCTAGGTTACATCATCAGTGCTAGAAAGAAATGAGGTCTGCTTTCTGTTTATATACTAGCAGCTTGCCTGTCAGCATCGGTGGGAGAGTTCTTGGTGTTTTCTTGCTAAAGCTGCTGTTTAGTATTCAATTGTTTGTCTGAATTGGTAGTTCCTTATTGGGATAGCGTTTACTTCATTTTTGGTCTAGTATTAATTTGACAGGACAAGAATATCCCACTCCCTTCTAGCACTGAGAACGTTACCTAGTTGGGCCATGAAATGTCTGCAAGAAAACAGCCAAGCTCAGAGAGCACCAAGGAACTTCTATCTGTCTGGCTGGCTGGCTGCCTCTCCCTCTCTCTCTCTCTTTACCTCTCTACATCCATCTATCTATCTATCTATCTATCTACCTACCTACCTACCTTATCTATCATCTACCGTATCTATCTATCTATCTATCTATCTATCTATCTATCTATCTATCTATCTATCTATCTATCTTCTATGTATCTACCTACCTACCTACCTTATCTATCATCTACCGTATCTATCTATCTATCTATCTATCTATCTATCTATCTATCTATCTATCTATCTATCTATCTATCTATCTATCTTCTATGTATCTATGTATCTACCTACCTACCTACCTTATCTATCATCTACCGTATCTATCTATCTATCTATCTATCTATCTATCTATCTATCTATCTATCTATCTATCTATCTATCTATCTCTATCTATCTTCTATGTATCTACCTACCTACCTACCTTATCTATCATCTATCTATCTATCTATCTATCTATCTATCTATCTATCTATCTATCTATCTATCTATCTATCTATCTATCTATCTATCTATCTATCTTCTATGTATCTATGTATCTACCTAACTACCTACCTTATCTATCATCTATCTATCTATCTATCTATCTATCTATCTATCTATCTATCTATCTATCTATCTATCTATCTATCTATCTATCTATCTTCTATGTATCTATGTATCTACCTACCTACCTACCTTATCTATCATCTACCGTATCTATCTATCTATCTATCTATCTATCTATCTATCTATCTATCTATCTATCTATCTATCTATCTATCTATCTATCTATCTATCTATCTATCTATCTATCTATCTACCAACAGCTTAATCAAGGAACCACCAAGAGTACTCCCACCAACCCTTGACAGGGCAAGCCACTCGTATATAAACAGAGAGAGAACCCCGCTCCCTTCTAGCACTGATGATGTTACCTAGGTTGGCTCACAAAACGTCGGCAAGAAATCTTTTACTACTTTGGAAGATATATATATTTTTTATATATAAGGGTTGCCTTTGGCTGCCATAATTTGCACGTTTTACGAGTCTTGTTAGCCTGAAAAATGAAGCCTCGGTGTCAGTAGTAAATATTTTTATACTGTCCCCCCAGCTGTAGGAGTCAGGTAGAATTTGCTGAGTGCTACACACACACACACACACACACACATACACAAACACACACACACACACACACACTTACTTTTAGACTTTCTGGAACAGCGGAATCGGCCTGCCTACGGCCCCCCCCTTCGGTTTTTTGGGGTTTTTTGTTTTTTTTTGAGGCGGTGGGTTTGTTCCCTCCTCTTCGATTCTCGTCCCCTTCCTTCAGAGCGAGCCCTTGAAAGACAACAGCGATTATACGATTTTGTATTTTAAGTATTTTCATAATCCGACCTAAATTGGCCCACCCAAGGATGATGTCTGACTTTTTAAAGGATGTGTTTATACAGTTTTTGGGTGAAAGATTGCAGAAGCCCAACCACTACTTTGGAAAGCCGAGCCAGACCAGGGGGGGGTTGCGGGGGGGGGGGGAGAAATCAGCATACAATTTGGCACTTAAAGAAACTAAATGATTTCCTTTTTAGCTGCTGATTTCTACTGGGAAATGTATCCTTGGACTGGAAATTACATCCGGAAAAATGTTTATGTAGTGGAAGGGTTTTTTTTTTCTCTCTCCCCCCCCCCTTTCTCTCTCCCTTCAAATGACTGATTATTCCTCTAACCTTTAACATGCAAGGCATATAATTTTGTCCTCTTCTTAACTCTTTCCCTGCCTGAGCCGGTTCCGTATTGACTTAGGATGGGGAGAAAATGCAGCTAGTAAAATTAGCTGTGTGCCTTTTATTTTATTTTTATTTTTCTCCTTCTTTTTTTTTTTTTAATGCAGCATTTCCGTTCCGCTTATCTGCTCCAGACCCTTCCTGCGGGCCTCCCCCTTAGATGTGGAGGTCTTGTTGTGATAAATGTAGATTAAACGCAGCTATGGAAATGGCCTAAGGAAAGGGAAACCGTAGACATGGTCCATATTCGGTTGACTCCTTTTTAGAGCCCCGGTCTGTATTTAACCTGACATGGCAGGTCGTCTCTCTCTATCTCTGGTTTCGTTTGGGATTTATTTATTTTTTTCATTTCTAACAAATAGGCTTGTCGGGGATAGTTTCTCTCGACTCCCCCACTTTTTCTCCAAGGGTGTCTTCCCTTCTCTTCCCTTCCCTTTCTTTCTCTCTTCCTTCCCTTCCCTTTTTACCTCTCCTCCCCTCTCCTTCCTTTTATTGTACTTTCCATTACTTCATTTTACTTTCCTCCTCTCTCCCTTCTCTTTCTTTCCTTCTCTCTTTTCTTGTGTTTTTGTTTTCTCATTTTCTCATTTTCTTTTCCTTCCTTCCTTCCATCCTTCCTTCCTTCCCTCCCTCCCTCTTTCATTCATTCATTCTTTCTTTCTTTCTTTTCTTTTTCTTTCTTTTCTTTTTTCTTTCCTTCTTTTCTTCCTTTCCTCCCTCTCTCCCTCCCTTCCATCCATCCTTTCTTTCTTTCTTTTTTCTTTCTTTCCATCCATCTATATCTATCTATCTATCTATTTATCTATCTATCCATTCTTCCTTCTTCCTTCCTCCTCTCTTCTTTCTATCTTTCTTTCTATATTCCTTCCTTCCATCCATCTATCCATCCTTCCCTCCCTCCCTCCCTCCCTCTTTCATTCATTCTTTCTTTCTTTCTTTCTTTTCTTCCTTCCTTCCTTTCCTTCCTTTCCCTTTCCTTCCATCCATCCATCCATTCTTCTTTCTTTCTATCTTTCTTTTCCTTCCTTCCTTCCTTTCCTCCCTATCTCCCTTCCATCCTTTCTTCCTTCCTTCCTTCCTTCCTTCCTTCCTTCCTTCCTTCCTTCATCCTTCCTTCCTTCCTTCCTTCATCCTTCCTTCCTTCCTTCCTTCCATCCTTCCTTCCTTCCTTCCTTCCTTCCTTCCTTCCTTCCTTCCCTCCCTCCCTTTCATCCATCCTTTCTTCCTTCCTTCCTTCCTTTCCTTCCTCCCTTCCATTCATCCTTTCTTCTTCCTTCCTTCCTTCCCTCCCTCCCTCCCTCTCTCCTTTCTTCCTTTCTTCCTTTCCTCAGCAGAACCTCGAGCGGAAACTACTGACCCCTCTTCTGCAAAGTTTCTTTTTGCCGTCTCGTCAAACATCTGGAAATCGGCACCTTCGCTAACCCAGTTCCTCGACACGATTTTGCATTTACATCATGCCACTATCCGCTTCAAGCTTTCTTATTGGGGGAGACACTAAGATGGGGGGGTGGGGAGGAGGGTGGGGGAGACACCAAGTCAGAAGAGTTGGGGGGGTGAAAAAAGAAAAGAAAAGAACCCAACCCCCCCCCCACCAGCCACTCCTGGGCCTTGTCAGAAGGTCAAGTGTTGATGGCTGATTGCCGCCTGTTCCTTGTGCTGCGCACATGTTGAACTCGGGGAAAAAGCTGAAGCGGCTCCCAACAATTTGGTAACCATTAGAGCACTTCCGAAAGTCAGTTCCGGATATCAAGCCGAAGGTGGAAACCCAGGGAAGGGGGGAAAGGAGGAGGAGGAGGAGGCAAGGAGCCCGGCCCGAAGTTTCCACGAAAGGGATTTGGGAGCCTGGCAGGCGATGCATCACGCAAAGCTATGCAGGAAGCGCCTTGGAAAAAAAGCCTCTTTGGACCAGCGGATCCTCTCCCCTCCGCCTGGAGCTGTGAACGTTTTACGCATCGCGGGCCAAAGAACGCCGGACCAGCCACCTGAGGGTTTGGGGTGGGGGGGGGAGGGTCTGGGGGGGGGGAAGAGAAAGGAAATTAAAGGATCATTTAAGTGGAGCGGGACCAGATGAATATTTTTTTTTTTTTACTTTCAAAAGAGAAGCCCCCTTTCTGTCTCTCTGTCTCTCTTTCTTTTTTTTTTTCTTTCCAAAGGAATGCTGAAAAACATGGAATTCTTTGAAGTGAAGGAACGTAATTATGGCAGGAAAAAAAGGGGGCTGCAGAAGGGGCTTTAGCCTCCTTCCTCTCACATTCCCACTTGATTGCAAAACCTTCTGTGCAACCGAAACCCAGGGTTCCCTTTCGGCCTCCGCTTTTCTTTTATTGCCTCTCTTGCTCCGCCGGCTTTGGCACAGCCGAACGACGGGTCTAAGTCCTCGACTTCACGACCGCAACTGAGCCCCCCCCCCACCCACCCCAAAATGTCGGTTGTTCAGCGAGGACATAGGCTTCAGGGAGTTGTGCCCCGTTGGACGGCCTTTTCTTGCCGCCGTTTGTCAAGTAAATCAAACTGCCGTTGATCAGTTAGTAACCCGGTCGTTAAGCGAATCTGGCTCTGCCCTACTTGACTCTGCTTGTGAGACGGTCGCAGAATGGGATCGCGGGACCTTGGGACCCAGTGACGGTCATAAATATGAAACAGTGGCCAAGCGTCTGACTTTTGATCACATGATCGTGGGGCTGCTGCAAAGGTCATAACTCTGAAAAATGGTCCTAAGCCACCTTTTTCAGTTCCGGTGTCACTTTGAAAGGTCACTAAGTGAATCGTTGTAAGTCGAGGACTACCTGCATTCCCCCTAGATGTTTTCTGCAAGTTTCAAAACAGACTCTTCTAAAAGAGGACGCTGGTCAGACAGATAATCCTCGACTTCTGACCTCGATGGAGGCCAACATGTCTACCTCCGGAGTAAGACGGTTGTTAAGTGAATTCTGCCTCACTTTACCCCCTTTCTTGCCACAGTTGTTAAGTGAATCCCTGCAGTTGCTTGTCAGAAGATCCCAAAAGATGATCACATGACCCCGGGATATTGCCACCGTCATAGCTAGTTGCCAGTTGCCAAGCGTCCAAATTTTGATCACGTAACCCCTTTGTTTTTCTAACAAAGTCCTTCCTTCATCCATCCCTCCATTCATTTCACTCTCCTTCCTTCCTTCCTTCCTTCCTTCCCTCCCTCCCTCCCTCCCTCCCTCCCTTGTTCCCTCCATTTTTCCTCCTTCCTTCCTTCCTTCCTTCCTCCCTCCCTCCCTCCTTCCTTCCTTCCTTCCCTCCCTTGCTCCCTCCATTTCTCCTTCCTCCTCCTCCTTCCTTCCTCCTCCCTTGTTCCTCCATTTCTCCTCCTTCCTTCCTTCCTTCCTCCCTCCCTCCTTCCTTCCTCCTCCCTTGCTCCCTCCATTTCTCCTTCCTCCTCCCTCCTTCCTTCCTCCTCCCTTGTTCCTCCATTTCTCCTCCTTCCTTCCTTCCTTCCTTCCTCCCTCCCTCCCTCTTTTCTTCCTTGCCTCCCTCCCATGTTCCCTCCATTTCTCCTCCCTCCTTCCTTCTTTGCCTCCCTCCCTCCCTCCTTCCTTCCTTCCTTCCTTCCTTCCTTCCTTCCTTCCTTCCTTCCTTCCTTCCTTCCTTCCCTTGTTCCCTCCATATCTTCTTCCTCCCTCCCTCCCTCCTTTCTTCCTTCTTTCCTCCCTTCCTTCCTTGCATCCCTCCCTTGTTCCCTCCCTCCCTCCCTCCTTCTTCCTTTCTTCCCTCCCTCCCTCCCTTGTTCCCTCCATTTCTCCTTCCTTCCTCCCTCCCTCTCTCCCTCCCTCCTTCCTTCCTTCCTTCCTTCCCTCCCTCCTTCCCTCCCTTTGCTTTTTGGCTGTTGTTCTTTCCCAAAGTGTGCCGATTTGTTGGCTCAGGGTGCAAGAAATCCATTGATTGTAGCTCTGAGCCACCCTTCAGGGTTGGGCGACAGCACACACCGAAGGCCCCCTGATCCAATAGAGTGACAACTGTTTTCGTGGGACCGAGAACTATCTCAGTCAGCCTTGGCGTTTCCCAGAGCCCTTTCTTGGTTTAGAGTGGCAGGAGCAGTGGCCAAGGGAAATATTCCTTCCCAGCCGCCCCCTCCACTTTTCTTTTTGTTTATTTCTCATGGCATTGGAAAAAATTTCCTTTTCCTCCTGGGTGTTCTAACTCTCACTTGCTAACTGCTCTTCGTGCAGGGCTGCAATTAACCCTTGGCAGATGCCTTGTCCGGCTCCTTGACACAGAGTAGTGTTAAAAAAGAATAACAGAGCTGGAAGGGACCTTGGAGGTCTTCTAGTCCAACCCCCTGCTCAGGCAGGAAACCCTACACCATTTCAGACAAATGGCTATCCAACATTTTCTTTAAAAATTCCAGTGTTGGAGCATTTACAACTTCTGCAGGCAAATTGTTCCACTGATTAATTGTTCTGTCAGGAAATTTCTCCTTAGTTCTAAGTTGCTTCTCTCCTTGATCAGTTTCCACCCATTGCTTCTTGTTCTACCCTCAGGTGCTTTGGAGAATAGTTTGACTCCCTCTTCTTTGGGGCAACCCCTGAGATATTGGAAGACTGCTATCATGTCTCCCCTGGTCCTTCTTTTCATTAAATTAGACATACCCAGTTCCTGCAACCGTTCTTCATATGTTTTAGCCTCCAGTCCCTTAATCCTCTTCGTTGGTCTTCTCTGCACTCTTTCTAGAGTCTCAACATCTTTTTTATATTCGTGGCGACCAAAACTGGATGCAGTATTCCAGGTGTGCTCCCGTCTTTCTCAACCCTTCTTTAAACTTTCAACTTTCTTGGGGGGGGGAGAACCTTGGGCATTACTAGATGGTCTTTTTCTCGACCATATGTTCCACCCGGCCGTAGCCTTTTCATACTCGTTCTCCACACCTATCTGGATTATTTGAAATGATAACCATAGCAACAAACCCATATATACAATCAAACATTCAATCGGTGGAGCCAGTCAACCAAAACGTTCGGCCCAACGGAGCTGACAGCTTCAGTCGGCAAGACATTTGGGTGGCACGCTCCTGGATTCTGCTCGGGCTCTCTTCTTCCTTTTTGGCTGGAGTCAGACGTAGAAAATTTTGGGTACCCTGAGCCAGTTTGAATTGAAAAGAACGTCCCATTGTTTCCTGGACTTGTTTTACGTCTTTGGAAAGTGAAGCAGTTCTCTAAGCGAATTGTCAGATTTTTGTTATCTTTCCTCCTTCCCCTCCTCCTCCTCCTCCTCCTCCTCCTCCTCCTCCAACCCCACTCCCGTCTATCACTGAGGATGTTACCTAGTTGGGTCATGAAACGTCTGCAAGAAAACAACTAAGATTAGAGAGCGCCAAGCGCCCCACAGTCCTCTTCCTCCTCTCGCCCCACTTCTCTTCCACACTACAAACCCCTCCAGCACTGATGATATTACCGAGTTGGGTCATGAAACGTCTGCAAGAAAAGAACCAAGGCCAAGAGAGCACCAAGGACCTCACAGGCTCCAAATATTCTCTTCTATTGGTGCGGTCTACCACTCCCCACCATCACCCCGCCCTCCAATTTGCGACCAAAACGGGCACGATCACTTCCCCATCCGCTTCGCGAACCAAAGGAGGGATTTCCAACTCTTGGCTCCGAGCTGCTAGTCTTCTGCTAGGCGCTAGAAGAGAAGCGAGTTTGGGCCTCGGCTCCATCCTCCAGCTTTTCTCTCCATGGGTGTCGTGCCGTTCTCTCCCTCACTGCTCCTTCTTCAGCCAGCCTGGTCGTTGCGCTCTCTCTCTCTCTCTCCCTCTCTCTCTCTCTCTCTACCTATCTATTTATCTCTATGTATCTCTCTCTCTCTCTCTCTCTCTCTCTCTCTCTCTCTCTGTCTCTCACTGTCTCCTTCTCCCTCCCTCCCTATCTATCTATCTTATTTATTTATCAACTATCATCTATCTATCTATCTATCTATCTATCTATCTATCTATCTATCTATCTATCTATCTGTCATCTATATATTTATCTCTATCTCTATCTCTGTCTCTCTGTCTCTCTCTCCCTCCCTATCTATCTATCTTATCTATCTACCATCTATGTATCTATCTATCTATCTATCATCTATCTATATTTATCTCTATGTATCTCACTCTGTCTCTCTCTGTCTCTCCCTCCCTCCCTCCCTCCCTCCCTCCCTATCTATCTATCTATCTATCTATCTATCTATCTATCTATCTATCTATCTATCTATCATCTATATATTTATCTCTCTCTCTCTCTGTCTATCTCTCTCTGTTTCTCTGTCTCTCTCTCCCTCCCTATCTATCTATCTATCTTATTTATTTATTTTTTATTTATTTTATTTTATTTATTTTGTCACAACATCATACAAAAAGATTATATAGTATATACACATATAAACATATATAGGAAGAAGAAAAGAAAAACAATAGGATAGGAACGGTAGGCACGTTTGTGCGCTCATGCACGCCCCTTATGGTCCTCTTAGGAATGGGGTGAGGTCAATAGTATAAAGTTTTTGGTTAAAGCTATCAGGATTATGGGAAGAGACCACAGAGTCAGGCAAAGTATTCCAAGCACTGATGATTCTGTTGCAGAAGTCATATTTTCTGCAATCTAGATTAAAGCGGTTTACATTAAGTTTAAATCTATTGGTTGCCCTTGTATTATTGCAATTAAAGTTGAAGTAGTCTTTGACAGGAAGGACATTACAATAGATGATTCTGTGAGTTAAACTTAGGTCTTGTCGAAGGCGACGGAGTTCCAAGTTTTCTAAGCCTAGGATTTCAAGTCTAGTGGGATAAGGTATTTTGTTGTTTTCAGAGGAATGGAGAACTCTTCTTGTAAAATATTTCTGGACACGTTCAATTGTATTGATGTCAGAGATGTGGTGAGGGTTCCAAACAGGTGAGCTGTATTCTAGAATTGGTCTAGCAAATGTTTTATATGCTCTGGTTAGTAGTGTGGTGTTTTTGGAAAAGAAGCTACGCAAAATTAGGTTTACAACTCTTAGAGCTTTTTTTGCTATGTAGTTGCAGTGGGCTTTATCTACCATCTATCTATCTATCTATCTATCTATCTATCTATCTATCTATCTATCTACCTATCTATCTATCGAATAATTTATTAATAAGTTTTTTAATTAGTGTTTTATCTTGTATTTATATTTATATTTGTGTATTTGTGTTTTTAACGGGCTGTAAACCGCCCTGAGTCCCTTGGGAGATAGGGCGGTATAAAAATGTGATTAAATAAATAAATAAAAATTTATCTCTATGTATCTCACTCTGTCTCTCTCTGTCTCTGCCTCTCTCCCTCTGTCCCTATCTATCTATCTATCTATCTATCTATCTATCTATCTATCTATCTATCTATCATCTATCTATATATTTATCTCTATGTATCTCACTCTGTCTCTCCCTCTCTCTCCCTCTCTCCCTCCTTCCTTCCCTCCCTATCTATCTATCTATCTATCTATCTATCTATCTATCTATCTATCTATCTTCTCTCTCTCTCTCCCTCCCTCTCCCTCTCCCTCCCTCTCTCTCCCTCTCTCTCTCTCTCTCTCTCTCTCTCTCTCTCTCTCGTCAGAAAGCATCACTGTCAGCCACCAACTAATTATCAGGAAATTTATAGCTGCATTAGGTAAATGTCACTTCACCGCCGTGGCCTGGAATGAGAGAAAAAAAGAGAGAGAGAGAGAGAGCTCTGCTCTGAATTAGCACCATGGGCAGGGAGGATGTTTGCAGAGAGGCTGTGGGCATTTGGCATAGCCACATTAGCGTCAGGAGGGGGGGGAGGAGGAGGAAGGGAGAGAGACAGAGAGAGAGAGGGAGAGAGAAAGAAAGAGAGAGGGAGGAGCTAAAAGTCGATTACTTGCTTCCTTTCTCCTTTGGCTCTTCTGAAAGTGGGAAGAAAGGAGGAGAAAGGGAACGTATCAAGGCCTTAAGTACAGGTAGTCCTCAAGTTACAGCCACAATGGAGCCCGAAATTTATGTTGCTAAGTGAGTTTTGCTCCATACAGAATAGAATAGAATAGAATAGAATAGAATAGAATAGAATAGAATAGAATAGTTGGAAGGGACCCTAGAGGTCTTCTAGTCCAACCACCTATACCAGTGATGGCTAACCTTTTCCAGACCGAGTGCCCAAAATGTGCACGAATGTCCGCTCGTGGCCCCGAGCCCCCCAAATGTCATTTGTGTGTGCGGGCCCTGCAGATGCACCCCGCCCTGCACATATATGCATGGCCCCCCTCCCCCGTATACACCCCGCCCCCGCGCATGCTTGGGTGACCTCCCACATACCCCCTGCGCATTTGCAGCAGAGACCCAACTGGCCGGCGGGAGGCGTGCGCAAATGCGCCGTGGAGCTGAACTGGGGTGACAGTTCGCGTGCCATTAGAGTGGCATAGATTCACCCGCACGGCCCTATACCATTGGTTAATTGTTCTCACTGTCAGGAAATTTCTCCTTAGTTCTAGGTTGCTTCTCTCCTTGATTAGTTTCCACCCATTGCTTCTTGTTCTACCCTCAGGTGCTTTGGAGAATAGCTTGACTCCCTCTTCTTTGGGGCAACCCCTGAGATATTGGAAGACTGCTATCATGTCTCCCCTAGTCCTTCTTTTCATTAAATTAGACAGATAAAATAGAATGATAGACTTGGAAGGGACCTTGTAGGTCATCTAGTCCAACCCCCCGCCCAAGCAGGAGATCCTACACCACTTCTGACAGATGGCAGTCCAGTCTCTTCTTGAAAGCTTCCAGTGATGAAGCTTCCACAACTTCTGAAGGCAAGTTGTTCCACTTATTGATTGTTCTAACTGTCAGGAAGTGTCTCCTTAGTTCTAAGTTGCTTGTCTCCTTGATCAGTTTCCACCCATTGCTTCTTGTCCTGCCCTCAGGTGCTTTGGAGAATAGCTTGACTCCCTCTTCTTTGGGGCAGCCACTGAGATATTGGAAGACTGCTATCATGTCTCCCCTGGTCTTTCTCTTCACTAGATTGGACATCTCCAATTCCTGTAAATGTTCTTTAATTCCAGCAACCATCCTTTATGTGTTTTAGCCTCCAGTCCTCTCAACCTCTTTGTTGCTCTTCTCTGCACTCTTTCCAGAGTCTCCACATCTTTTTGACCTCATGGCGACCAAAACTGGATGCAATATTCCAAGTGTGGCCTTACCAAGGCAGACTCGGCCTCAGCCTGATCTGTGTTTGTAAATTAATAACCAAGCAGTTTGCTCTTTCATGAAAGTTTTATGCCTCTGCCTTTCTATCAGGAATGACCTTATATAATTAGATACATTACGGCGATATGAATTTATAATAAATATAAGCTTAAGATGGACAGTTGGGTAGTGCATGATTTAATACCCCATTAATGGTCTAATATGGGAGAGGCATTTGGACAACTGCTGACAGAGCAAAACATACCTTTCTCTCCCCCCCCCCCTCCTCTAAATTTAACCCAATTGGTCACTCTGAAGACATATTACCTATTTGTTACCCACAAGGGGCAGGGAGAAAAATGACTAGAGGCTAAAACATACAAAGAACAGTTGCTGGAATGGTTTCGCTTAATCTGCATTTGTACCTTTCGTTTTTCCTGCCTAGGTGTAAAACCTTGCTTTTCTCCACATTAAATTTCGTATTGTTGGATAGGGCCCATCGTTCAAGTCTGTCAAGATCTTTTTAATTTATTAAGCGGCTGGAGGCTAAAACATATGAAGAACGGTTGCAGGAACTGGGTATGTCTAGTTTAATGAAAAGAAGGACTAGGGGAGACATGATAGCAGTGTTCCAATCTCTCAGGGGTTGCCACAAAGAAGAGGGAGTCAAGCTATTCTCCAAAGCACCTGAGGGTAGAACAAGAAGCAATGGGTGGAAACTAATCAAGGAGAGAAGCAACTTAGAACTAAGGAGAAATTTCCTGACAGTTAGAACAATTAATAAGTGGAACGACTTGCCTGCAGAAGTTGTGAATGCTCCAACACTGGAAATTTTTAAGAAAATGTTGGATAACCATCTGACTGAGATGGTGTAGGGTTTCCTGCCCAGGCAGGGGGTTGGACTAGAAGGCCTCCAAGGTCCCTTCCAACTCTGTTATTCTGTATTCTATTCTTCTCGTCCAACCTACCCACCCCGCTTCAGCAGGAGACCCACCTGTACCATTTCACACAAATGGTTGCCCAATCTCTTCTTTAAAACCTCCAGTGATGGAGCACCGACAAGTTCCGGTGGCAAACTGTTCCACTGGTTAATTGTTCTGACAGGATATTTCCCCTTGGTTCCAGATTGCTTCTCTCCTTGATTAGTTTCCATCCGTTGCTTCTTGTCCTGCCTTCAGGTGCTTTGGAGAATAGCTTGACCGCCCCTCTCCCCCCCAAATCATGTATGTCCAGAATTTGACTAGTGGCGTGGTAGTGATGGGCTTGCCGTGTGGCTGCAGACATTGCAAAAGAACCCTTTGTATAGATTGGATTCCTCCGGTGAATGGAGAAGGTTCCCAGAAATGGAGATAAGACTTAAGGTTGCCGTTTGGGTCAGTTGTCCAGTCTTTCTAGCATCCTCCTTCCTTCCTTCCCCTTTTGCTAACAGGAAGAGGAAGCTGTGTCCGAGCTCTCTTGGACTTTGGGCTGGTCTGTCTCTTTCCTCTCTATGGATCTCACACACACACACACACACAAACCGGTTTGACATCATTCATGAACTCTCCAACTTGTCGGCCCTGCTTCGGTTGAGGATGTCAGGAGTAATTGGGGCCAGATGCTCGGAAAAACCTTTCCTCTTCCTCTGTTGTTTTACCCCAGACAAGTAGCATTTTAATACCAGTTTGACCTAGGGTGAAAGCATTCTGAAAAATGCATTCAACATCGGTTCATACCCTTATTTTATATTAAAACAAAATAACCCGAGAAGGAGAGAAAGGCCGGACGTATTAGAAAGGGATCGACAGGCGGTCCTCCTCGACTTAACGACCACAATTGAGCCCAGCATTTCCGTCGCTAAGCGAGACAGAGGGGTGTGTGAAGTGAGTTTTTGCCCCATTTCAGTTGTTAAGTAAGGCGGTTGTTAAGTGAATCTGGCTTCCCCCCTCCTCATTGACTTCGCTTGTCTGAAGCTCACAAAAAAGGGGATGACAGGACACCCCCGCCAGGACGCTGCAACCATCATAAATATGAGTCAGCTGCCAAGCGGCTGAATTTTGATCATGTGACCCATGGGGATGCCGCAATGGTCGCAAGTGTGAAAAACGGTCACAAGTCCCTTTTTCCAGTGGTGGTGTAACTTTGAACAATCGATAAATGAGTGTTGTAAGTTGAGGACTGTCTGCAGTTCTGACCCCCAACAGACTACTACAACAACATAGCATCAGTACAGCACCCAAGGCAGCTAAACCTGTTTCTCCGTGTCATATAATATAGGTGGGTACATGCATAATTTTGTATGTATGTGTTGTGGTCGGCCAGCAGCCTGCGGAGCCAGCAACAGACAGCAATGAGGCTGAGGAAGAGCATGGGCCAGTCCTGGAGGCTGGGGAAGGTCCGGATGAGGGCTCTGTGTCGGAGGCAGAGGTGGGGCCAGGGCCATCGGGGAGTGATGAGCGGACTCCAGAGCCTCCAGAGGCTGACAGTAGTGAGGCAGAGGAACAGGAGGAGCCTGTTCCCAATGCACGCATGAGAAGAGTTGCCAGAAGGCAAGAGCAGCTCAAGCAGAGAGGACAACTCAGGAGTAGGGCCAAGAGTTGATTGGCCCCTTCCATAAGGCTTAAAAGACCAGCAACGGCATTTGGGCTTTGCCGGAAAACAACGTGGATAGCTTCGTCTTGTTGCATTTGTTTCGTATCGGCGTCTTCTGACCTTTTGCCAAGAAAAAAGGCCTTTGGCAGTTTGCCTAATTGGACCAAGGTTGGTGATAGGACTGAGGAATTTGTGTTGGGAGGAATTTGCTTTAATTTAGGGTTTGACACTCCTCCTCCTCCTCATACACGCAACTCCCTTCTAGCACTGATGATGTAACCTAAATGGGTCATGAAATGTTTGCAAGAAAACAACCCAGCTCAGAGAGCACCAAGGAGCCCACGATCTTCCTCCTCCTCCTCGCACACCCCACTCCCTTCTAGCACTGATTATATTACCTAGTGCGGTAATGAAAGGTCAACATGAAAACTGCCAAGGACCCCACAGTTCAACCCTGAGCCACGAATCTTCTCTTCTATCTTCCCTGACCAAGAACCACCGAGAATGCTCCCACCGGCACAGCAAGCCACTTATAGATGTACAGAAAGCAATCCCCACTCCCCTGTTAGCACTGATGGCGTTACCTAGCTGGGTAACGCAACGATGGCAAGAAAACAATCCCGCTCAGGGAGCACTAAAGACCCCATAAAAAACATCCCTGAATATGAAACAGGTGCGGTTGCACCCCTGAATTTTGTCTCTCCTGGCTCGATAACTCCATTTCATCCGTTGAATGTTGATCTAGCCTGAGTTTTTACAGCTAATGTTGGGTTTCCTCTGGACATATTTGTCACTCCTGGGGGATAT
The DNA here is from genome assembly GCF_028640845.1 of Ahaetulla prasina. Taxonomy (NCBI): domain Eukaryota; kingdom Metazoa; phylum Chordata; class Lepidosauria; order Squamata; family Colubridae; genus Ahaetulla; species Ahaetulla prasina. The sequence continues at coordinate 7,415,560 of NC_080539.1, forward strand.
TAACGGCCCCTTGAGTATCTGGAGCAAAGATTTTCTCCTAAGCTCCCAACGGTGCCATGTGAAATTCCACAGCCCTAAAATATTTTCACTCTCTTAAAAAAGATTTTTTTTAAAAAAAAAACGCGAAAATATTATTATAAGCACATCTGCTCCGACATGGAATTCATGTAGTTTTCCATCCAGGGAATCAAGTTAAGTCTTTATCTGCGGAGCTTCGGCTTTGCTGCAGTTAAACATATTCTCGGAGTATTCACTAGCGAGAGTTTTGCGCCTTGTAATTCCTTCTTTTTTTTTTGAGGCTTTTATTTCTTTTGAAAGCGTTTTGTCAAGGCCCAGAGAATGACTCGATTAAAGGAGGAATCGGTTGCCCTGTGCTTTGCAGTTCTGGGTTTCCCTTTGTTTCTGCATACAGAACAGAAAATAGAATAGAATAGAATAGAATAGAATAGAAATGTAGAGTAGAATAGAATAGAATAGAATAGAATAGAATAGAAATTAGGAATGGAATGAAATGAAAGAATAGAATAGAATAAAATAGAATAGAATAGAATAGAATAGAATAGAATGTAGAGTAGAATAGAATAGAATAGAATAGAATAGAATAGAATAGAATAGAATAGAAATGTAGAGTAGAATAGAATAGAATAGAATAGAATAGAATAGAATAGAATAGAATAGAATAGAATAGAATAGAATAGAATAGAATAGAATAGAAATTAGGAATGGAATGAAATGAAAGAATAGAATAGAATAGAATAGAATAGAATAGAATAGAATAGAATGTAGAGTAGAATAGAATAGAATAGAATAGAATAGAATAGAATAGAATAGAAATTAGGAATGGAATGAAATAGAATAGAATAGAATAGAATAGAATAGAATAGAATAGAATAGAATAGAATAGAATAGAATAGAAATTAGGAATGGAATAGAATGGAATAGAATAGAATAGAATAGAATAGAATAGAATAGAATAGAATAGAAAATAGGAATGGAATGAAATAGAATAGAATAGAATAGAATGCAATGCAATGCACATTGAGATCTGAACATAGTTCTTAACATTTATATTTTATTGGCTTCTACTAATCTAGTGGAAATATTAATTTGTGTTGCTAGTCCATGTATAATATGCCATATGTTAAATAAAATAATGGACAATTATCTGTCTGAAATGGTAAAGAGGCCTCCTGCTTGAGCAACGGGTTGGACTAGAAGGTCTCCGAGGTCCCTCCCAAGTTCCTCTGTTATTCTGTTCTCATCCTGATTAGTAGCAAATTTGAATAGTTGATATTGTAAAGTGCACTTACCATAATGTTAATCTTTTTTTTTGTATGCAAAAAAAACAAAAACAAAACCCAGACACAATTTTATAACAAATAAATTTGTTATAAAACCAGACACAAATTTATAAGTATCTACATTTTTCTGGATTGCGCACGGCAGTGAGGAAGCTGCGATGCATTAAATCCTAGGCTTTGCTCAAATGGCTTACCAGTTCCTTATAGGGAACATAGAACATAAATTAATAGAATAGAATAGAATAGAATAGAATTTTTTATTGGCCAAGTATGATTGGACACACAAGGAATTGGTGCATACTCTCAGTGTACATAAAAGAAAAGATACATTCAGAATAGAATAGAATAGAATAGAATAGAGTAGAGTAGAGTAGAGTAGAGTAGAGTAGAATAGAATAGAATAGAATAGAATAGAATATTTTTTATTGGCCAAGTGTGATTGGACACACAAGGAATTTGTCTTGGTGCATATGCTCTCAGTGTACATAAAAGAAAAGATACATTCAGAATGGAATGGAATGGAATGGAATGGAATAGCATAGCATAGCATAGCATAGCATAGCATAGCATAGCATAGCATAGCATAGCATAGCATAGAATAGAAATTTGGAATAGAATAGAGTAGAATAGAATAGAATAGAATAGAATAGAATAGAATAGAATAGAATAGAATAGAATAGAATAGAATAGAATAGAATAGAAATTAGGAATGGGATAGGATGGGATGGAATAGAATAGAATAGAATGGAATGGAATGGAATGGAATGGAATGGAATGGAATGGAATGGAATGGAATAGAATAGAATAGAATTTTTTTATTGGCCAAGTGTGATTGGACACACAAGGAATTTGTCTTGGTGCATATGCTCTCAGTGTACATAAAAGAAAAGATACCTTCATCAAGGTACAACATTTACAACACAAATGATGGTCAATATATCAATATAAATCATAAGGATTGCCAGCAACAAAGTTACAGTCATACAGTCATAAGTGGAAAGAGATTGGTGATGGGAACTATGAGAAGATTAATAGTAGTGCAGATTTAGTAAATAGTTTGACAGTGTTCCTATTCTATTCTATTCTAGTATGGTTGGAAGGGACCTTGGAGGTCATCTAGTCCAGCCCCCCAACTCAAGGAGGAGACGCTATACCATTCAGACAGATGCCTGTCCAATCCCTTCTTGAAAACCTGTAGTCTAGTAGGATTAAAATACAGGCAGTGTTTCACTTACAACAGTTCATTTAGTGGCCATTCAGAGTTAACAACAGTACTGAAAAAAGTATCTCTCACAACCGTTTATCACACTTAACGACCGTTGCTGCGTTCCCACGGTCGCGTCATCGGAATCCAGACGCTTGGCAACTGATTCACACTTACGACGGTTGCCGTGTCCGAGGGTCACGCGGTCTCCTTTTTGCGACCTTCTGACCAGCGAAATCAACGGGGCAATGGAGATTGACTGTTTAAACGCCCGCTGCCCCCCCCCCCCAAAAAAAATCTTACTAATTTGACAACCGATTCGCTTAACGGCTGCGGCAAGAAGAAAGGTCGCCTAACGGGGCCAAATTCACTTTAACAACCGTCTCACTTAGGTGGCTCAGTGGCTAAGACCCTGAGCTTGTGGATCAGAAAGGTCGGCGGTTCGACGGTTCGAATCCCTAGTACGGGTCTCTTTTTGCGTGAGCAGGGGTTTGGACTAGATGACCTCCAAGGTCCCTTCCAACTCTGTTACTGTTTAAAAAAGAACAGAAGCTTGGGGCTCCTCCACGGTGGTCCTGAGTCAAGGATGTACTGCATACTGTCAACCAGACAGTAATGATGGGAGCCACATCTGCACCAGCACGGACAAACTTCCGAAACGGCGGTTTGTCAACCTTTTTTTGGGTGGGTGGGTGAGAGGGAAAGGAGCCCGGAGGTGGAGGGCAGGGCAGCTTCCTCTTCCGTCTCGCAAACCTCCCCCCACCCCATTTAATGGCCATGATCTGGCGACTGCTAAACTACCCTGTTTTGGCTCCGGGGCTGTGCAGACTCCACAAAGGCCTGGAATGGAAGTGAGAAATCAAACGTCTTCCTTATCAGAAAAACGTTCACTCCAGGTCTAACAACTCCAGGCCATCTGTCAAATGTTTAGCATTATCGTAACTCACTCACTCTCTCTCTCTCTCTCTCTCTCTCTCTCTCTTTCTCTCCCTGCGGGGTGTGTATGTACAATATGTGTGGGATGTGATTGTGACTCTCCTCACCAGCAAATGGCAGCGGCTTTTCTTTTCTTTTGCATTGTCTTTACCTTAATCCTCCTGTTCTTTCTCCCTCCTCCTCCTCTTCCTCCTTTTTTTTAACTTCTTCCACGTCTTATTTCTCCTCCTTCCTCTTCCTGCTGCCCCTCCTCCTACTTTTCCGTCCTCCATTTTCCTCTCTTCTCCCTCCTCCTATTTCCTCCTGCATTTTCCTCTTCTTCCAGTTCCTCCTCCTCCTCCTGCCTCTTCCTGCTTCTGCTCTTCCTCTTTCTCCTCCTATTTCCTCCTGCATTTTCCTCTTCCTCTTCATCTAGTGCTCCCTCCTCCTCTTCTTCCTGCTGCCTCTTCCTGCTTCTCCTCCTCTCCCTCCTCCTATTTCCTCCTGCATTTTCCTCTTCTTCCCGTTCTTCCTCCTCCTCCTTCTCTCTCTTCCTGCTTTTCCTCTTCCTCTCTCTCCTCCTATTTCCTCGTGCATTTTCCTCTTCCACTTCATCCAGTGCTCCTCCTCCTCTTCTTCCTGCTGCCTCTTCCTGCTTTTCCTCCTCTCCCTCCTCCTATTTCCTACTGCATTTTCCTTTTCCTGTTTTCCTCCGCTTCCACTTCCTCCTCCACCTTCCTCCTGCATTTTCCTCTTCCTCTTCTTCCAGTTCTCCTCCTCCTCCTCCTGCCTCTTCCTGCTGCCTCTTCCTGCTTCTCCTCCTATTTCCTCCTGCATTTTCCTCTTCTTCCAGTTCTTCCTCCTCCTCCTCCTGTCTCTTCCTGCTTTTCCTCTTCCTCTCTCTCCTCCTATTTCCTCGTGCATTTTCCTCTTCCACTTCATCCAGTGCTCCCTCCTCCTCTTCTTCCTGCTGCCTCTTCCTGCTTTTCCTCCTCTCCCTCCTCCTATTTCCTACTGCATTTTCCTTTTCCTGTTTTCCTCCGCTTCCACTTCCTCCTCCACCTTCCTCCTGCATTTTCCTCTTCCTCTTCTTCCAGTTCTCCCTCCTCCTCCTCCTGCCTCTTCCTGCTTCTCCTCCTCTCCCTCCTCCTATTTCCTCCTGCATTTTCCTCTTCTTCCAGTTCTTCCTCCTCCTCCTCCTGTCTCTTCCTGCTTTTCCTCTTCCTCTCTCTCCTCCTATTTCCTCGTGCATTTTCCTCTTCCACTTCATCCAGTGCTCCCTCCTCCTCTTCTTCCTGCTGCCTCTTCCTGCTTTTCCTCCTCTCCCTCCTCCTATTTCCTACTGCATTTTCCTTTTCCTGTTTTCCTCCGCTTCCACTTCCTCCTCCACCTATTTCCTCCTGCATTTTCCTCTTCCTCTTCTTCCAGTTCTCCCTCCTCCTCCTCCTGCCTCTTCCTGCTTCTCCTCCTCTCCCTCCTCCTTTTTCCTCCTCCATTTTCCTCTTCCTGTTCCCCCTTCCTTTTCCTCCTCCTCCTTCTCCATTTTCCTCTTCCACTTTCTCCTCCTCCTCCTTTCTCCTCTTCCTCTTCCTCCCCCTCCTCTTTCATCTTCCTCTTCCTCCCCTAACAATTTCCTTTGCCCAAACCGCCTCCGCCAGCCCTTCCCGGCTCTCTTCTCCTTTTTTTTAACGGGAGCGTCTTCACCTCTATTTTTTTTTCCCCTTTCTTTTTTGTAAACTGACGGCTCTGCGGCTCATCACCAGCTATGCAAACTGACAGTTCACATCCTGGGGCGTCAGTCGAGCCTCTGGCCTAGGGAAAGGAGCAGGCTGACCAAATTTACGCTTGCGAGATCTCTTAATTCACAAAAGCGTTTGCTCTAGTTCTTGTTTTCCGCTGCGAGGGCCATTTCGGGGGGCGGGGGGAGAGGCAGGGGGGCCTATTTGTAGGAGGGTGGCGGTGGTAGCAGCAGCAGCGGAGGGAAGAGTAGCCGGAGAACGTTCAGAGGGCTGTTAACACTCTGCTGGATACACAATATTTGAAGATGAGAAGCAGACGGGGGGGGGGGGGAGGCTGGGGGGGGAGAGATGTTTCCAGCCCCCTTATTAAGGCGGTGGGTCACTGAACTGTGCGGTTTACAATCAGATTCCCTTCCAGTTGAACAAGCAGATTTTGGGGGGGGTGGTTTTTTTTTTTTTTTGCACACACATAAACACGCACACACGCCCATCCTCCCTCCCTCTTAATTGCCAGTGGTCTCGAAAACATATGGAAATTAAACCTGACCGTTCCTCTTCCTTCCTGCCTCCCTTTCCGAAATGCCACCAAAAACAATGGATTCCATCAGGCTTTCGGGAAGGGGGAGCAGACAGCAACCCCAAGAAGGCCGTAAATCGCACGGATCTCCCCCATCTCCCCCAATTCCCCGCAGCGCACGAATAAAAAGGAACTGAAAACCGAGAAAGAGGCAGGTCCGCCATGCAAGACCTAGGGAAGTGATGGGGCCGTTTTATACTGCACAGGTGAGACCCCCACTTGGAATACTGCATCCAGTTTTGGGTCACCGTGATACTAAAAAGAAGCCGAGACTTTAGAAAGTGTGCAGAGGAGAGCAACAAAGAGGATAAAGGGAGGCGAGGACATATAATGAACCATTGCAGGAATTGGGAATGTCTAGTTTGATGAAAAGAAGGACTAGGGGAGTCATGATCGTAGCATTCCAATATCTCAGGGGCTGCCCCAAAGAAGAGGGAGTCAAGCTATTCTCCAAAGTACCTGAAGGCAGGACAAGAAGCAACGGGTGGAAAATCAGAAATGGGATTCTGCTGGTTCGGGCCGGTTCGGGAAAACCGGTATGGCGACTGTGGGAGGCTCCGTCCACCCGCCCGGACATAGCGTGTGAGGGGCTGCCACAAAGAGGAAGGGGGTCAAGCTATTTTCTAAAGCACCTGAAGGCCAGACAAGGAATAATGGATGGAAACTGATCAAGAAGAGATTCAACCTGGAAATAAGGAGAAATTTTTTCTGACAGTGACAAGAAGTCAGAAGTTGCCTTCAGAAGTTGTGGGAGCTTCATCACTGGAAGCTTCCAAGAAGAGACTGGACCAGGGGTCTCCAACCTTGGCCACTTTAAGACTTGTGGACTTCAACTCCCAGAATTCCTCAGCCAGCTTTGCTGGCTGAGGGATTCTGGGAGTTGAAGTCCACAAGTCTTAAAGTGGCCAAGGTTGGAGACCCCTGGACTGGACTGCCATCTGTCACAAATGGTGTAGGGTCTCCTGCTTGGGCAGGGGGTTGAACTATATGACCCACAAGTTCCCTTCCAACTCTGTTAATCTAGGAGAGAAGCAATTTAGAACTATTTATCTTTATCTTTATTTATTTATTTATTTTCGTCAAGCATGTATTTTAGGACAGATCCAAGTGTAAACATAATTATAAATACATGTAAAGGGTATGAATAAAAGAAAAACAACTAGGGAGAAATTAAGTTTGGACCTCTCCCTTCTCAAATTTAGAGGCTCAGTTAAGCGACGTCTCTTCCAGCATGATCCCACCTTAATCCACAAGCTATCTCAGGAAGCTCAAACTGCCCAAGGAGCTGCTGATTCAGTTCTACAGAGGAATTATTGAGTCTGTCATTTGCACCTCTATAACTGTCTGGTTCGGTTCTGCAACTCAACAAGAAAAACACAGACTTCAGAGGATAATTAGAACTGCAGAAAAAATAATTGCTATCAACCGGCCTTCCATTGAGGACCTGTATACTGCACGAATCAAGAAGAGGGCCGTGAAAATATTTGCAGATCACTCGCATCCTGGACATAAACTGTTTCAACTCCTACCCTCAAAACGACGCTATAGAGCACTGCACAACAGAACAACTAGACACAAGAACAGTTTTTTCCCGAAGGCCATCACTCTGCTGAACAAATAATTCCATCAACACTGTCAGACTATTTACTGAATCTGCACTACTATTAATCTTCTCATAGTTCCCATCGCCAATCTCTTTCCACTTATGACTGTATGACTATAACTTGTTGCTGGCAATCCTTATGATTTATATTGATATATTGACCATCGTGTTGTAAATGTTGTACCTTGATGAACGCATCTTTTCTTTTATGTACACTGAGAGCATATGCACCAAGACAAATTCCTTGTGTGTCCAATCACACTTGGCCAATAAAAAAAAATAAAAATAAAATTCTATCTTATGTGCTTTCCATACTTTCAGCCGGATGTCTGGCCTACTTTCAGAAGCTGGGAATTTAATTCTTACTCTTTGGCATAAGAGGAAAATTGTGAATCCTTGTTTAAGTTAGTAACACGATTGTCTAGCGCAGGGGTCTGCAAACTTGGCTCTTTTAAGATTTGTGGACTTCAATTCCCAGAGTTGAAGTCCACAAGTCTTAAAAGAGCCAAGTTTGCAGACCCCTGGTTCTAGCGAATTTGCCTTGCCGACTGACTTTGCTTGTCAGAAGGTTGCAAAAGGGGATCATGTGACCTTGGGTGCACTCAATCCCATCATAAATACGAGTCAGTCGTCCAGTATTCAAATCCTGAGCATCAGGGGACCACGGGGATGCGGCAATGGTCGTGTGAAAAGGGTTCACAAGTCCCTTTTTCCAGTACTGTCGTAACTTCGAATGGTCACTAAACATTATACGTCAAGGACTACCTTGTTCTCCAGAACTGGACAACTTATTGATCTTTCAAAGTTCTCTGATGTGAACTCTCCAAATTCCTTCTTTCTCGGAGGAAATCTTCAGGATCCTGACCACTCTTTGTGGATGTGCAAATCGGCAAATTATGCAACTGAGGCCTTCTCCAAAGCACATTAAATAGGCTGAGGTAGCCAGCCAGCATTGTCAGCTAAATCTTTGGGCCTCTTGTTTAGCTGAGGGATTGAAAAAAAGCAACTTTTTTTTTTAAAAGAAAAAGAAGTGTTAGAGCGGACTAATTAATATCTTGATATCAACTTGTAGGGGACTTTTGACACGTTGTCTAAAAAGATGTTTCAAGACCGAGTTGACAATTTGTCGACAGAACGACGGAGGGATTTCAAAGCAAGCCAAATGGGATTTGAGAAAACAAAAGAGGATTTTCTGAACCAAATATTGTACAGGCATGAAAATTAGGTGACCCTATCTCATAACAGAATGGTTGTCCAATCTCTTTTTGAAAACCTGCGGTGTCGGAGCACCCACAACTTCTGGAGGCAAGTTGTTCCACCGATTAATTGTCCTAAACTTCAGGAAATTTCTCCTTAATTTTGGGTGGGATCTCTCTTTTTGCCTTGCCCTCGGGCACTTTGATGTAATTCCCTAATTGGGGTATGGTTTACTTTTTAACATAACATAACATAATAACAGAGTTGGAAGGGACCTTGGAGGTCTTCTAGTCCAACCTCCTGCCCAGGCAGGAAACCCTACACCATTTGAATGGCTATCCAACATTTTCTTAAAAACTTCCAGTGTTGGAGCATTCACAACTTCTGCAGGCAAGTTGTTCCACTGGTTAATTGTTCTAACTGTCAGGAAATTTCTCCTTAGTTCCAGGTTGCTTCTTTCCTTGATCAGTTTCCACCCATTGCTTCTTGTTCTACCCTCAGGTGCTTTGGAGAATAGTTTGACTCCCTCTTCTTTGTGGCAACCCTGAGATATTGGAAGACTGCTATCATGTCTCCCCTGGTCCTTCTTTTCATTAAACTAGACATACCCAGTTCCTGCAACCGTTCTTCATATGTTTTAGCCTCCAGTCCCCTAACCATCTTTGTTGCTCTTCTCTGCACTCTTTCTAGAGTCTCAACATCCTTTTTACATCGTGGCGACCAAAACTGAATGCAATATTCCAAGTTTGGCCTTACCAAAGCATTATAAAGTGGCACTAACACTTCACGTGATCTTGATTCTATCTCAACGTTTATGCAGCCCAGAATTGTGTTGGCTTTTTTGGCAGCTGCTGCACACTGCTGGCTCATACTCACACTTCTTGATTGTTCATCCAGTGTTAATCTGGGGGTCAATCTCATCTGGATGTTGATTGCTGGTAAGGAGGTGTTTTGGGTTTTTTACAATTTCCTTTGGGGCCGTCTATTGTCTGTCTTCAATGGTATGTAACCAATGTTCACCTCCATGTGCCTGTTGATGGCCCATTTGTCTGAGTGCCGGACTTCCAAAAATTCTCTAGTGTTTTTAGACTTGGCTTGGTTTAGGATGCTCATGGTTCCCCAGTTGAAATTATGGTTCAATCTCTTCATGAGTGTTGTGGTCCGCCAGCAGCCTGCGGACCTGTCGGCGGAATCGGACAGTGAAGAGGCTGGGGAGGACAGTGGGCCAGTCCTGGAGTCAGGAGAAGGCCCGAACAAGGGCTGTGCGTCGGAGGCAGAGATGGGGCCAGGGCCATGTAGGGGTGATACATGGACTCCAGAGCCTCCAAAGGCTGACAGCAGAGAGGCAGAGGAACAGGAGAAGCCTGTTGGGAAGAGCTGCCAGAAGGCAAGAGCAGCTGAAGCAAAAAGGACGACTCGGGAGTAAGGCCAGGAGATGATTGGCCACTCCCATAAGGCTTAAAAGAGCAGCAACGAGCTGTTGGGTTCTTTGTAGAAAAGCAACGTTGATTCCAGTGCTTCTTGTCAGCGTCTCTTGAACTTTGTGGGGGTTTTGCCAAGAAAAGCCTTTGGCAGGTTGCCAAAGAAAACAAAGATTGGTGATAAGGCCAAAGAAATAGTTTTGGACTAAAATTAATTCATTCTCAGCTGTTTTAATAAACTAAGTTTGTTCAGGATTGAATTGTGTTTGGTAATCACTACTTGGGCCTCGGTCACAACAATGTGCGGGACAACTAAGGAGTCTTTCATCATGTCTTTTGACTGCTACTTGGTGTTCATGGATGCTAGTCTTCTGCGGAGATCAAAATGCCGTTTTCTCTGAGGAAGCGGAACAGATAGTCCTCGACTTAACGACCGCAGTTGAGCCCAAAATTACTGTGGTTAAATGAGACATTTTCTTAAGTGACTTTTGCCCCATTTTACGACCCTTCTTGTCACAGTTGCTAAGTGAATCACTGCAGTTGGTAAATTAGTAAGATGGCTGTTAAGTGAATCTGGCTTCCCCGTTGACTTTCCTCGTCAGAAGGTCACAAAAGGGGGGATCCCGTGACTTCAGAACACGACAACCGTCATAAATACGAACCACTCGCCAAGCGTGCGAATATTAATCACATGACCACTTGGGGGTTGCTGCAAAGGTCGTAACTGGGGGGGGGGAGAAGTCACGTGTCCCTGTTTTTCTTTTTTCTTTTTCTTTTTTAATTGAAAAAAAATTTTTTTAAATTTTTTTTCAACAATTATCCCCACCTCCCTCTGCCCTCCCCCCTCCCCCCCTCCCCTCGACCCTTCAACCTCCCCCCCCCCCGCCCCGAGACTTCCCAGAGCAAAATACAGGGTATTACATCTAACAATCATAAGCTAAAATACAACAATAAACCATCACCCATTACTTCTCCTTTCCCCTTTGCAACCTTAACTCCCCTTGCCCATTTAATGGGAAATTTATTTTGTCTGTCATTTGCACCTCTATAACTGTCTGGTTCGGTTCTGCAACCCAACAAGAACAACACAGACTTCAGCGGATAATTAGAACTGCAGTAAAATAATTGCTACCAACCTGCCTTCCATTGAGGACCTGTATACTGCACGAATCAAGAAGAGGGCCGTGAAAATATTTGCAGATCCCTCGCATCCTGGACATAAACTGTTTCAACTCCTACCCTCAAAACGACGCTATAGAGCACTGCACAACAGAACAACTAGACACAAGAACAGTTTTTCCCCGAAGGCCATCACTCTGCTAAACAAATAATTCCCTCAACACTGTCAGACTATTTACTGAATCTGCACTACTATTAATCTTCTCATAGTTCCCATCACCAATCTCTTTCCATTTATGACTGTATGACTATAACTTGTTGCTGGCAATCCTTATGATTTATATTGATATATTGACCATCAATTGTGTTGTAAATGTTGTACCTTGATGAACGTATCTTTTCTTTTATGTACACTGAGAGCATATGCACCAAGACAAATTCCTTGTGTGTCCAATCACACTTGGCCAATAAAAATTCTATTCTATTCTATTCTATTCTAAACAAATACACTAATACAGTACAATTCCTACAATCACTCATAAGCTATTTGATACTTTTAGTCTGATATTTGTTTTGAATATAATCAATCCAACTTCTCCATTCCAATATATATCTTTCTTGTGAATAGTCTTTCAAATACGCTGAAATTTTTGCCATTTCTGCTAAGTTCGATACTTTAAGTGTCCATTCTTCAATTGTAGGCAAATCTTCTTTCTTCCAATATTGCGCAACCAATAACATTGCTGCTGATATTAAATTTAAAATCAGTTTAGTCTCTATTACTGTACTGTCCGTAATTATACCCAATGAAAATAACTGTGGTGTAAACTTTATCTTCTTTTCAAGATATTCTGCACAATCCACCAAATTTTTATCCAAAATGCTTTGATTTTTTTACAAGTCCACCACGTGTCCCTGTTTTTCCAGTGGCGTAACTTTGAACGGTCACTAAATGAACTGTCGTAAGTGGAGGACTATCTTTACACGGACGGGAGAAAGGCAAATTCAATTTGAAAGAACATAATTTCCTCTTGTTGTAAGCTTGTGAAGCAAAACCTGCCAAAGGAACGATGTGTTCCAGTCACGTGCTGACTGACCAATGTGCCTCGAAGGGCAGATAGGCTCCTTTGCGCATTTCTGGCTGCGACCAACAGCACCACTTGGCATGAAGCTGGGCAGAATGACTCGAGATGAGAGTTGCTTCGAAGACAATCAACTGGGAGATGCAATTTTGGCTTTCCGTTTCTGTCTTCAGGGAGAACGCGCCACCGTCACACGTTGGAAGGTGGCAGCTCTATCCCTGGTGCAGTTTCTTTGGGGCTTCTCCTTCCCATCTCAGGCACACTGCCCCAATCTCTTATGGATAGTTCGAGTACAAACCGAGAAGACGGAAGGGGAAGGAAAATGGAAGGAGGGAAGGGAATAAGGAAATGAAGGGGAAAGGGAGGAGAAGGAGAAGGAGAAGGAAGGGAAGAGAAGAGAAGAGAAGAGAAGGGAAATGGAGAAGGGAATGAGGAAAAGAAGGGGAAAGGGAGGAGAAGGAGAAGGAAGGAAGGGTATTGTCTTTCAAAAGGAGACTACTTGGGCCTCGGTCACAACAATGTGCGGGACAACTAAGGAGTCTTTCATCATGTCTTTTGACTGCTACTTGGTGTTCATGGATGCTAGTCTTCTGCGGAGATCAAAATGCCGTTTTCTCTGAGGAAGCGGAACAGATAGTCCTCGACTTAACGACCGCAGTTGAGCCCAAAATTACTGTGGTTAAATGAGACATTTTCTTAAGTGACTTTTGCCCCATTTTACGACCCTTCTTGTCACAGTTGCTAAGTGAATCACTGCAGTTGGTAAATTAGTAAGATGGCTGTTAAGTGAATCTGGCTTCCCCGTTGACTTTCCTCGTCAGAAGGTCACAAAAGGGGGGATCCCGTGACTTCAGAACACGACAACCGTCATAAATACGAACCACTCGCCAAGCGTGCGAATATTAATCACATGACCACTTGGGGGTTGCTGCAAAGGTCGTAACTGGGGGGGGGGGGGAAGGCACGTGTCCCTGTTTTTCTTTTTTTTTTTTCTTTTTTAATTTGAAAAAAATTTTTTTAAATTTTTTTTCAACAATTATCCCCACCTCCCTCTGCCCTCCCCCCTCCCCCCCTCCCCTGGACCCTTCAACCTCCCCCCCCCCCGCCCCGAGACTTCCCAGAGCAAAATACAGGGTATTACATCTAACAATCATAAGCTAAAATACAACAATAAACCATCACCCATTACTTCTCCTTTCCCCTTTGCAACCTTAACTCCCCTTGCCCATTTAATGGGAAATTTATTTTGTCTGTCATTTGCACCTCTATAACTGTCTGGTTCGGTTCTGCAACCCAACAAGAAAAACACAGACTTCAGAGGATAATTAGAACTGCAGAAAAAAATAATTGCTACCAACCTGCCTTCCATTGAGGACCTGTATACTGCACGAATCAAGAAGAGGGCCGTGAAAATATTTGCAGATCCCTCGCATCCTGGACATAAACTGTTTCAACTCCTACCCTCAAAACGACGCTATAGAGCACTGCACAACAGAACAACTAGACACAAGAACAGTTTTTCCCCGAAGGCCATCACTCTGCTAAACAAATAATTCCCTCAACACTGTCAGACTATTTACTGAATCTGCACTACTATTAATCTTCTCATAGTTCCCATCACCAATCTCTTTCCATTTATGACTGTATGACTATAACTTGTTGCTGGCAATCCTTATGATTTATATTGATATATTGACCATCAATTGTGTTGTAAATGTTGTACCTTGATGAACGTATCTTTTCTTTTATGTACACTGAGAGCATATGCACCAAGACAAATTCCTTGTGTGTCCAATCACACTTGGCCAATAAAAATTCTATTCTATTCTATTCTATTCTAAACAAATACACTAATACAGTACAATTCCTACAATCACTCATAAGCTATTTGATACTTTTTAGTCTGATATTTGTTTTGAATATAATCAATCCAACTTCTCCATTCCAATATATATCTTTCTTGTGAATAGTCTTTCAAATACGCTGAAATTTTTGCCATTTCTGCTAAGTTCGATACTTTAAGTGTCCATTCTTCAATTGTAGGCAAATCTTCTTTCTTCCAATATTGCGCAACCAATAACATTGCTGCTGATATTAAATTTAAAATCAGTTTAGTCTCTATTACTGTACTGTCCGTAATTATACCCAATGAAAATAACTGTGGTGTAAACTTTATCTTCTTTTTCAAGATATTCTGCACAATCCACCAAATTTTTATCCAAAATGCTTTGATTTTTTTACAAGTCCACCACGTGTCCCTGTTTTTCCAGTGGCGTAACTTTGAACGGTCACTAAATGAACTGTCGTAAGTGGAGGACTATCTTTACACGGACGGGAGAAAGGCAAATTCAATTTGAAAGAACATAATTTCCTCTTGTTGTAAGCTTGTGAAGCAAAACCTGCCAAAGGAACGATGTGTTCCAGTCACGTGCTGACTGACCAATGTGCCTCGAAGGGCAGATAGGCTCCTTTGCGCATTTCTGGCTGCGACCAACAGCACCACTTGGCATGAAGCTGGGCAGAATGACTCGAGATGAGAGTTGCTTCGAAGACAATCAACTGGGAGATGCAATTTTGGCTTTCCGTTTCTGTCTTCAGGGAGAACGCGCCACCGTCACACGTTGGAAGGTGGCAGCTCTATCCCTGGTGCAGTTTCTTTGGGGCTTCTCCTTCCCATCTCAGGCACACTGCCCCAATCTCTTATGGATAGTTCGAGTACAAACCGAGAAGACGGAAGGGGAAGGAAAATGGAAGGAGGGAAGGGAATAAGGAAATGAAGGGGAAAGGGAGGAGAAGGAGAAGGAGAAGGAAGGGAAGAGAAGAGAAGAGAAGAGAAGGGAAATGGAGAAGGGAATGAGGAAAAGAAGGGGAAAGGGAGGAGAAGGAGAAGGAAGGGAAGGGTATTGTCTTTCAAAAAGGAGAAGGAAGGGAAGAGAAGGGAAGGGAAGGGAAGGGAAGAGAAATGAAGAGAAATGAAGGAAGGCGGGGGAATAAGGAGAAGAAGGGGAAAGGGAGGAGAAGGAGAAGGAAGGGAAGGGAAGGGAAGAGAAGGGAATGAGGAAAAGAAGGGGAAAGGGAGGAGAGGGAAGAGAAGAGAAATGAAGGAAGGAGGGGGTATAAGGAGAAGAAGGGGAAAGGGAGGAGAAGGAAGGGAAGGAAGGAAGAGAAGGAATGAGGAAAAGAAGGGAAAGGGAGGAGAGGAAGAGAAGAAATGAAGAAAGGAAGGGAATAAGGAGAAGAAGGGGAGAGGGAGGAGAAGGAAGGGAGGGGAAGGGAAGAGAAGGGAATGAGGAAAAGAAGGGGAAAGGGAGGAGAGGGAAGAGAAGAGAAGAGAAATGAAGAAAGGAAGGGGAATAAGGAGAAGAAGGGGAAAGGGAGGAGAAGGAGAAGGAAGGGAAGAGAAGAGAAGAGAAGAGAAGAGAAATGAAGGAAGGAGGGGAATAAGGAGAAGAAGGGAAAGAGGAGAAGGAGAAGGAAGGGAAGAGAAGTGAAATGAAGGAAGAGAAGGGAATGAGGAAAAGAAAGGGAAAGGAAGGAGAAGGAAGGGAAGAGAAGAGAAGAGAAGGGAAATGAAGGAAGGGAAGAGAATTAGGAGAAGAAGGGGAAAGAGAGGAGAAGGAAGGGAAGGGAAGAAAAGAGAAGAAGAGAGAAGGAAGGGAATAAGGAGAAGAAAGGGGAAGGGAGGAGAAGGAAGGGAAGAGAAAAGAAGGGAAATGAAGGAAGGGAAGGAAATGAGGAAAAGAAGGGGAAAGGGAGAGGGAGGAGAAAGAAGGGAAGTGGAGGAACAATTTCTAGGGATGGACAGGTAGTCCTTGACTTACAGCCATTGGTTACGTGACCTTTAGAAGGGACAACGGCACTGAAAAAATAACTTAGGACACACAAGGCCATGGGGATGCTACATTGGTGATAAGTGTGTGGGGGAAAAAACCATCCCCATGGTCATGTGATCAAAATTTGGACACTTGGCAGCTGACTCGTATTTATGACGGTCTCAGTGTCCTGGGGTCATGCGATTTCTCTTTTGAGACCTTCTAACAGGCAAAATCAAGGCAGAGGCCAGCTTCACTTAACAACCATGAGAATAGAATGGAATGGGGAGGGGAGGGGAGGGGAGGGGAGAAGGGAGAGGAGAGAGCTGGAAGGGACCTTGGAGGTCTTCTAGTCCAGGAGTCTCCAATCTTGGACCCTTTAAGACTTGTGGACTTCAACTCCCAGAGTTCCTCAGCCAGCAAAGCTGGCTGAGGAACTCTGGGAGTTGAAGTCCACAAGTCTTAAAGGGACCAAGGTTGGAGACCCCTGTTCTAATCCAGCCCCCTGCTCAAGCAGGAGAACCTATACCATCTCAGACAAGGGACTGTCCAGTCTCTTCTTAAAAACTTCCAGTGATGAAGCACCTATGATTTCTGAAGGCTTATTAACTTAACACCTGAATAATAGAATAACAGAGTTGGAAGGGACCTTGGAGGTCTTCTAGTCCAACCCCCTGCTCAGGCAGGAAACCCTATACCATTTCAGACAAATGGTTGTCCAATCTCTTCCACTCTTGGAGCATTCACAGCTTCTGGAGGCAACTTGTTCCACTTATTGATTGTTCTAACTGTCAGGAAATTTCTCCTTAGTTCTAAGTTGCTTCTCTCCTTGATTAGTTTCCACCCATTGCTTCTAGTCCGGCCTTCGGGGGCTTTGGAGCAGGGGTCTCCAACCTTAGTCCCTTTAAGACTTGTGGACTTCAACTCTCTTCAAAGCGCTCCATGGCATAGGGGCGGGCTATCTACGGGACCGTCTGCTGCCACCGATTGCCTCCCACCGACCCATTTGTTCTCACAGGGAGGGACTCCTTAGGGTGCCGTCAGCCAGGCAGTGCCGACTGGCGACGCCCAGAGGGAGAGCCTTTTCTGTGGGGGCTCCCACCCTCTGGAACGAACTTCCCCCAGGTCTTCGTCAACTTTCCGACCTTCGAACCTTTCGCCGCGAGCTTAAGACACATCTATTTATTTGCGCAGGACTGGACTAGAATTTTAAATTTTAATTTGGTTTTAATGGGGTTTTATTATTTTTATTGCAATTTTTAATATTCGGCCTTATTTAATAAGTTTTTTAAATTGGTGTTTTATTCTGTATTTATATGTATGTTTTTATTAGGCTGTAAACCGCCCTGAGTCCCCTGGGAGATAGGGGGGTATACAAATGTGATTAAATAAATAAATAAATAAATAAACTCCCAGAGTTCCTCAGCCAGCTTTGCTCAATAGTAGTAACTGGGAGAGGGATCTTGGAGTCCTAGTGGACAACTGTTTAGATATGAGCCAGCAGTGTGCAGCAGCTGCCAAAAAAGCCAACACAGTTCTGGGTTGCATAAACAGAGGGATAGAATCAAGATCACGTGAAGTGTTAATACCACTTTATAATGCCTTGGTAAGGCCACACTTGGAATATTGCATTCAGTTTTGGTCGCCACGATGTAAAAAAGATGTTGAGACTCTAGAAAGAGTGCAGAGGAGAGCAACAAAGATGATTAGGGGACTGGAGACTAAAACATGTGAAGAATGGCTGCAGGAACTGGATATGTCTAGTTTAATGAAAAGAAGGACTAGGGGAGACACGTTAGCAATGTTCCAATATCTCAGGGGTTGCCACAAAGAAGATGGAGTCAAACTATTCTCCAAAGCACCTGAGGGTAGAACAAGAAGCAATGGGTGGAAACTAATCAAGGAGAGAAGCAATTTAGAACTAAGGAGAAATTTCCTGACAGTGAGAACAATTAACCAGTGGAACGACTTGCCTCCAGAAGTTGTGAATCCTCCAATAGTGGAAAGCATTTGCTGAGATATTAGCAGCCCGTCCAGCAGATGTGGCTTATCAAATTGACAAAATATATCGTGTGAATTCTTGGATAGCAAGGCAAAAAAAGTTGCCAAGGGATGTTGTTATTTATTTTACAAATAGAACAGTGAGAAATCAGATTCTGCAAGCCTCATATAAGGGGGAGAAGATTCAGGTTGCTGGTCAAGATATTTTAATATTAAAGGAAATTCCACCAAAAACGTTAAGGGCTAGGAAGGAATTTGCCTTCCTGGTGAATGAACTTAAAAAATGCAAGATTGAATATAGATGGGATATTCCAACTGGTATAATAGTATATTATGCAGGGAAAGTACACCGTCTCAATACAGTTGGAAAAGCAAGAGAATTTTATGTTGTAAACAAATAGCCATTTGTCTGAAATGGTGTAGAGTTTCCTGCCTGGGCAGGGGGTTGGACTAGAAGACCTCCAAGGTCCCTTCCAACTCTGTTATTATGTTATCTTTAAGTCTTAAAGGGACCAAGGTTGAAGACTCCTGCTTTGGAGAACAGCTTGACCTCCTCTTCTTTGGGGCAGCTCCTGAGATATTGTGATATGTTTTGCAGCTGCCACACCAGGTGAAGGCTAAAAGGGGTGTCCAACTTGGCAACTTTAAGTCTTTTGGATGCCAACTCACAGAATTCCCCAGCCAGCATGGAGATACTGCAATGGTCATCAATGTGAACAACAGTCATAAGTTGTTGTTGTTGTTGTTGTTTTCAGTGCAGTTGTAACTTCGAGCGGTCCCTAAACAAATGGTTGTAAGTCAAGGGCCACCTGTACGACAAGGCTGAGTTATCTTTGTCATTGAATGCTCACCTGCTGCAAACGCTGCAATAATAGCTCTGTGTGGGTGTGTGAGTGTGTTTTTTGTGTATTTAGGAACAAGCCCCATTGAGCTGGGTGGGAATGAATTAGGTAACTATGGCGACTTTACAACCTGTGGACTTCAGCTCCCAGAATTCTTGAGCCGGGGTGGGCAACTGTGGTGACTTTATGACCTGTGGACTTCAACTCCCAGAATTCCTCAATCAGGGTGGGCAACTATGGCGACTTTATGACCTGTGGACTTCAGCTCCCAGAATTCCTGAGTCAGGATGGGCAACTGTGGTGACTTTATGACCTGTGGACTTCAACTCCCAGAATTCCTCAGTCAGGATGGGCAACAGTGGTGACTTTATGACCTGTGGACTTCAGCTCCCAGAATTCCTCAGTCAGGGTGGGCAACTGTGGTGACTTTATGACCTGTGGACTTCAGCTCCCAGAATTCCTCAGTCAGGGTGGGCAACTGTGGTGACTTTATGACCTGTGGACTTCAGCTCCCAGAATTCCTGAGTCAGGATGGGCAACTGTGGTGACTTTATGACCTGTGGACTTCAGCTCCCAGAATTCCTGAGTCCGGGTGGGCAACTGTGGTGACTTTATGATCTGTGGACTTCAACTCCCAGAATTCTTGAGCCGGGGTGGGCAACTGTGGCGACTTTATGACCTGTGGACTTCAGCTCCCAGAATTCCTCAGTCAGGGTGGGCAACTCTGGTGACTTTATGACCTGTGGACTTCAGCTCCCAGAATTCCTCAGTCAGGGTGGGCAACTGTGGTGACTTTATGACCTGTGGACTTCAGCTCCCAGAATTCCTGAGTCAGGGTGGGCAACTGTGGTGACTTTATGATCTGTGGACTTCAGCTCCCAGAATTCCTGAGTCAGGATGGGCAACTGTGGTGACTTTATGACCTGTGGACTTCAGCTCCCAGAATTCCTGAGTCAGGGTGGGCAACTGTGGTGACTTTATGACCTGTGGACTTCAGCTCCCAGAATTCCTGAGTCAGGATGGGCAACTGTGGTGACTTTATGATCTGTGGACTTCAGCTCCCAGAATTCCTGAGTCAGGATGGGCAACTGTGGTGACTTTATGATCTGTGGACTTCAGCTCTCAGAATTCCTCAGTCAGGGTGGGCAACTGTGGTGACTTTATGACCTGTGGACTACAACTCCCAGAATTCCTCAATCAGGGTGGGCAACTATGGCGACTTTATGACTTGTGGACTTCAACTCCCAGAATTCCTGAGTCAGGATGGGCAACTGTGGTGACTTTATGACCTGTGGACTTCAGCTCCCAGAATTCCTGAGTCCGGGTGGGCAACTGTGGTGACTTTATGATCTGTGGACTTCAACTCCCAGAATTCTTGAGCCGGGGTGGGCAACTGTGGCGACTTTATGACCTGTGGACTTCAGCTCCCAGAATTCCTGAGTCAGGGTGGGCAACTCTGGTGACTTTATGATCTGTGGACTTCAGCTCCCAGAATTCCTGAGTCCGGATGGGCAACTGTGGTGACTTTATGACCTGTGGACTTCAGCTCCCAGAATTCCTGAGTCAGGGTGGGCAACTCTGGTGACTTTATGATCTGTGGACTTCAACTCCCAGAATTCTTGAGCCGGGGTGGGCAACTGTGGCGACTTTATGACCTGTGGACTTCAGCTCCCAGAATTCCTCAGTCAGGGTGGGCAACTCTGGTGACTTTATGACCTGTGGACTTCAGCTCCCAGAATTCCTCAGTCAGGGTGGGCAACTCTGGTGACTTTATGACCTGTGGACTACAACTCCCAGAATTCTGAGTCAGGGTGGGCAACTATGGCGACTTTATGACTTGTGGACTTCAACTCCCAGAATTCCTAAGCCAGGGGTGGACAATTATGCTGGCTAGGGAATTCTGGGAGTTGAAGTCCACAGGTTCTAAAGTCGCCATAGTTGCCCATCCCTGGCTGTGAAATTCTGGGAGTCGAAGCCCACAGGTCGCATAGTCGCCAATCCCTGGCTCTGGTTGCCCGTGTGTCTAAAATCAGGTGCGCCCGACCCCTTCCTTCCGTCTTCCTGAGCAGGGATGCGACGGGTGCGCATGAGGGACCGCAGCCCCGCCATTGGGATTTATGTGCTGGCGACAGACGAGCACCGTTTCAGCGACTCCTGCTTTTGCCTCCTGCTTTCATTAGGTCAGGCGAGCCCGGCCCAGATGCTGTATGGAAATTGCCAAATGAAAACCATATTGATCAGCCTTGCACACTAATGCGAACAAGCTGCGGCGGAGGGGAAGAGGTGGATTGGCGTAGACGCTCCCCTGTTCAACCCAATAGCCCCTCGTTAAGGCCTTTAATCATTTATTAATGTAAACCCACTTCTCTCCTTTCTCCTCTTCTGCCTCTCTCTCTCTTTTTTCCCCCCCCTTTCCACTCAAATTACCTTGGCCGCAGAGCATCCTGTTCCATTTATCTCTTAATTTATCTTTGCATTTATCTCTTTAATATCTTTTAATGTTTCCTTTAGTTATTCTTAAGTTACATGGTAAATTTTATTGCCACATCAAGGGTATCCTTTCTTTCTTTCTCTCTCTCTCTCTCTCTCTCTCTTCTTTTCTTTCTTTACTCCTTTCCTTCTTTCCTTCCTTCCTGCCCTTTCCTTCTATATCCCCTCCTTCCCTCCCTTTCCTTCTTTCCTTCCTTCCTTCCATTCATTCATTCTCTTCCCTCACCTTCCCTTTCCATTTCGCTTTCTTTTCTCTTTTTCCCCCTTCCTTTTCCTTTTCCTTCCTTCTTCTTTCCTCCCCTCTCCTCTCCTTTCCTTCCCCTTCCCCCCTCCTCCCTTCCCTTCCTTCCTTCCTCTCTCCCCTCCTTCCTTCCTTCCCTCCCTCTTTCCCCCCTCCTCCCTTCCTTCCTTCCTTCCTTCCCTCCCTTTCCTTCTGTATCCCCTCCTTCCCTCCCTTTCCTTCTTTCCTTCCTTCCTTCCATTCATTCTCTTCCCTCACCTCACCTTCCCTTTCCATTTCGCTTTCTTTTCTTTTTTCCCTTCCTTTTCCCTTTCCTTCCTTTTTCTTTCCTCCCCTCTCCTCTCCTCTCCCTTCCCTTACCCCTTCCTCCATTCCCTTCCTTCCTTCCTTCCTTCCTTCCTTCCTCTCTCCCTTCCTTCCTTCCTTCCTTCTTTCCTCCCTCCCTCTCTCCCTTCCTCCCTTCTCTTCCTTCCTTACTTCCCTCCCTCCCTCCCTCCTCTCCTCCTTTTCCCTTCCTGGCACATTTTTCTGGGTACTTTCCAATGTGCCTTGTCCTCCCATATGACTGACCCCTCAGCCCCCCAAGGTGTTTAATATTTCTACAGAAGGTGACGCATCCTGTGTCTTAATCGTTAAGAAACTGTTTCTGCGGCATTTCCAAAAAGAAGCCATTTATTTTTCCATTTCCTTGAATGCTGTTATCCAAGGTCCTCTCCCAAAACCACCTCTCCCTCTTCTTCCTCCTCTTCCACCCTCCTTCTCCTGCTCTTCTTCTTCCTCCTCCTTCCTCTCTTCTACTCTTCCACTTCCTCGTCCCCCTCCCCTTCTTCTTCCTCCTCTTCCTTCTGCTCCTCCTTATTTTCTCCCTCCTCCTCCCCCTTCCTTTTCCTCCCCACTCCTCTTCCTTCTCTTCTTCCTCCTCCTATCCCTCCCCTTCCTCCTCCTGCCCTTCCTTGTCCTCTTCCTCTCTTCTTCCTCCTCCTCCTCTTCTTGCTCTTCATCCTCCCTTCTCTTCTTCTTCCTCCTGCACCTCCTCTTCCCCTTCCTTTTCCTCCCCACTCCTCTTCCTTCTTCTTCCTCCTCCTGTCCCTCCCCTTCCTCCTCCTGCCGTTTCTTGTCCTCTTCTTCCTCCCTCTCTTCTTCCTTTTCCTCCTCCTCCTCTTCTTGCTCTTCATCCTCCCCTTCTCTTCTTTCTCCTGCACCTCCTCCTCCCCCTTCCTTTTCCTCCCCCCTCCTTTTCCTTCCCTTCTTCCTTCTCCTGTCCCTCCCCTTCCTCTTCCTCCCCCTTCCTTGTCTTCTTCCTCCTCCCTCTCTTCTTCCTTTTCTTCCTCCTTCTCTTCTTCCTCTCCTCCTCCCTCCCTCCTCCTCCTCCCCTTCTTCTTCCTCCTTTCCCCTGCCCCTTCCTCCACCCCTTCCCCTAGCAATCCCAGCTTCTCTTTCGCTCTTCTCTTCCCAAAACATCAAACAGTCTATAAATCACAGCCAGAATGCTTTTGGGACAAGCAACTGGGCCCTTGTTTGCTCAGAAGAGACACTGAGCATCTCTCTCTCTCTCTCTCTCTCTCTCTTTCCCCCCCATCTCTCTCTCTCTCTCATCCCCCCTCCCCTTTCCCACTGGGAGTGTTGTTTATAGAGCATTATAATTTATAACCGAAGAGAGTGGATTTGATTTCAGCGGAGGGGGCTCGCCAGCAGGGCGCCGGGCCGGCAATCGTATGAATCAGCAGGCTGCAGAAACTGCCATTGAATGGAAAGTATTATCGGTGGCCACAAACGGACCATGTTTCCCCTTCAACGGCTCCCTCGGCGCAGGAAGATTTGGTCTCGGCTCATCCAGCTTCCATAGATGACTCCTGTTTTAATTCCTCTGCTTCCTTCTTGGCATTGGCCCTTCAAGGGCAAAAAAAACAAACAAACCCAAACCTTTTTATTTTTCGCTTCCTTTTTCTCTGCTCCTTTGCCTTCAATGGCCTTATTTTTTTGTTTGTTTCATTTTGTCACAACAGTATATACAATCAACAACATAAACAATAACCCATCATGAGAGAAAAAAAGTATATATAAATAAAAGTATAAGTAAAAGTATGCATATAATACTATAATGAAGAGAACAATAGGACAGGAACAGTAGGCACTTTTGTGCTCTTATGCACGCCCCTTATAGTCCTTTTAGGAATGGGGTGAGGTCAATAGTAGACAGTTTTTGGTTGAAGATTTTGGGATTTTGAGTAGAGACTATGGAGTCAGGTAATGAGTTCCAAGCATTAACAACTCTGTTACAGAAGTCATATTTTCTGCAAGTTTGAAGCGGTTGACATTAAGTTTGAATCTATTGTTTGCTCTTGTATTATTGCGATTGAAGCTGAAGTAGTCTTTTACAGGAAGGATATTGCAATAGATGATTCTGTGTGTTAAACTCAGGTCATGTTGAAGTCGGCGGAGTTCTAAGTTTTCTAATCCCAGGATTTCAAGCCTGGTGACATAAGGTATTTTGTTGTATTCAGAGGAGTGGAGAATTCTTCTAGTAAAATATTTCTGGATGCGTTCGATAGTATTAATGTCAGAGGTGTGGTATGGGTTCCAGATGGATGAGCTGTATTCAAGAATAGGTCTGGCAAATGTTTTGTATTTCCTGCATTCACCTTAGAAACTAATTATGCTGCTGGACCTGTGAGTCTTCCCATCCCTGTTCTCTATATACCACTTTATAAGGCCTTGGTAAGGCCACACTTGGAATCCTGCATCCCGTTTTGGTCGCCATGATGTTAAAAAAGATGTGGAGATTCTAGAAAGAGTTGCAGAGAAGAGCAACAAAGATGATGAGGGGACTGGAGGCTAAAACATATCAAAAACAGTTGTAGGAACTGGGTATGTCTAGTTTGATGAAAAGAAGGACTAGGGGAGACATGATAGCAGTCTTCCAATATTTGAGGGGCTGCCACAAAGAAGATTTGGGGGGGTCAAGCTATTCTCCAAAGCACCTGAAGGCCAGACAAGGAATAATGGATGGAAACTGATCAAGGAGAGATTCAACCTGGAAATAAGGAGAAATTTTCTGACAGTGAAAACAATCAACCCATGGAACAGAAGTTGACTTCGGAAGTTGTGGGAGCTTCATCAGTGGAAGCTTTCAAGAAGAGACTGGACAGTCATCTGTCAGAAATGGTGTAGGGTCTCCTGGTTAGGCGGCGGGGTGGGGGGCTGGACTAGATGACCTACAAGGTCCCCTCCAACTCTATTAATCTGTTAATCTCAGGGGCTGCCCCAATCTATTATGTTTTTTATAGCTGTCCAAAATTGGTAGCCGTTCAATTCCCCAGGTCTTCGGGTCACCAATTCCGCCCCTCAGCTATTCACCGATTGAAGAAGTCAATCCAAGCTTTCTAAGAAACTTCTCAGTAGTTTCTTAATTCAGCTGTTGCTTACTGTAGCCACTGATGCAGAGGTCTCCAACCTTGGTCCCTTTAAGACTTGTGGACTTCAACTCCCAGAGTTCCTCAGCCAGCTTTGTCTTAAAAGGACCAAGGTTGAAGACCCCTGCACTAGTGGGATTCAGTCGGTTTGAGCCAAGTTGGGTCATGAAACGTCTGCAAAGAAAACAACCCAGCTCCGAGAGCCACCAAGGACCCCCGCCCCTCGCCTTGGTGTCATCTCTCCTGCAAAAATGATTTCAACTGCAAGATAAAAACATCGGCCATGCTGCATCAAGGGGGAGGCCTATCCAGTTCCACTTGGCCGTTTTCCCATGGCAGCTGACCACGCGATGCCCCTGGGAAACTGACAAGGAAGGCGATGGGAGGGCCCACTCATGTTCCCTGGCACCTGGTTTCTTGAGTGGTCTCCTGCCTTGCCGAGGTTGATATATGGCCCTTCTCCCCGGCAGCCATTGGTAGCCCTTTGCTCCGTGGATTTGTCTAATCCCCTTTGATAGCTGTCCAAAACGGGTAGCCGTTCGTTTCCCAGGCCTTTGGGGGGGGGGTCACCGATTCCACACCGTCAGCTGTTCGCGGATTGAAGAAGTCAATCCCAGCGTTCCGATGTTCCAGCGAACCCCATCGATTGCTTTTGAAAGGAGAATGAAAATGACAATGAGAGGTGGGATTAAAATACGGCTGCAGGAACTGGGCACGTCTCGTTTCACGAAAAGAAGGACAGGATAGCAGTCTTCCGATATCTCAGGGGTTGCCCCAAAGAAGAGGGAGTCAAGCTGTTCTCCAAAGCACCTGAAGGCAGGACAAGAAGCAACGGGTGGAAACTCATCAAGGAGAGAAGCAACTTAGAACTAAGGAGAAATTTCCTGACAGTGGGAAAAATTAACCAGTGGAACAACTTGCCTCCAGTAGTTGTGAATGCTCCAACACTGGAAGATTTTAAGAAGAGATTGGACAACCATTTGTCTGAAGTGGGTGTAGGGTTTCCTGCCTAAGCAGGGGGTTGGACTAGAAGACCTCCAAGGTCCCTTCCAACTCTGTTCTTCTGTATTCTTAAGTTTGACTGTTCTTCCACGGTCTTGCATATTCCTCCCATAAAACCTACGAGGCGGGACGGGCGGGGAAAATCCCAAAGTCTGCAGTTTGAAAATGCATTTTATTCAATTATTAACTAGCTGGCTTATGACTGAGTTCACACCACGTCAGGCCCCACATGTCCTGGTGGTAAACCACACTTGATTTATCGTTGGCCTTTGATGCAACTCCACATGAAAGCTGGAGAAAATGCCATTTATTCACATTAAGTCTCCCTCCTCCTCCTTTCCCTTACTCCCCCTCACTTCCCACCCCCTCCTTTTCCTCTTCCTCCTCCTCCTCCTTCTTCCTCCCCCTCCTCTCCCTCCCCTTCTCCTCCTCCTCTTCCTCCTCCTCCTTTTTTTCCTCCTCCCCTTCCTCCTCCTCCTCCTCCTTCTTCCTCCCTTCCTCCCCTTCTTCCCTCCCACTCCCCACCCCCTCCTCCTCTTCCTCCTCCTTCTTCCTCCCGTCCTCCTCTTCCTCCCCTCCTCCTCCTTCATTTTCTTCTTCCTCCTCCTCCTCCTCCTCCTCCCCTTCTTCCCCCTCACTCCCCACCCCTCCTCTTCTTCCTCCTCCTCCCTCCTCCTCCACTTCTCTTCCTCCTCCTCCTCCTCCCCTTCTTCCCCTCACTCCCACTCCCCACCCCTCCTCCTCCTTCTTCTTCCTCCCGTCCTCCTCTCCCCCTTCTCCTCCTCCTCATCTTCTTCCTCCTTCCTCCTCCTCCTCCTCCTCCTTCCTCCCCTTCTCCTCTCCTCCTCCTCATCTTCTTCCTCCTTTCCTCCCCTTCCTCCCCCTTCTTCCCTCCCACTCCCCACCCCTCCTCCTCTTCCTCCTCTTCCTTCTTCTTCCTCCTTCTCCTCCTCCTCCTCCCCTCCTTCGTTTTCTTCCTCCTCCTCCTCCTCCTTCTTCCTCCCCTTCTTCCCCCCAACTCCCCAAACCCTCCTCATCCTTCTTCTTCCCGTCCCCCTCTCCCTCCTCCTCATCTTTCTCCTCCTTTCCTCCTCCTCCTCCCCCTTGACTAAATTATTTCATTGGTGCCTTCAGCCTGGAAGAGAGAAAGACGGGCCTTGCCTTGAAATGAAGAGTGGGGTGGAAACTCCAGAAGATCTTTCTTGGGAGTTCCCCAGAATGAAGAGATGAATTTAAATTATCATCATCATCATCATAAATCTTATGGACACCAGGAGATAAAACCTTGCAGGGGGATCCCCTGCAGAGCCGTGGTAAAAGGGACCTTGTGAAGAGGCGGAGGATTTAAATCCAAGTTTAGGATGAGGAAGCCAGCGCTGCAGAGCCCCAAAAGATTCACTCTGAAAGGGAGAAAAACATGCGAAGAAAGACACGGGAGTGGATTCCAGTGGTACATTAGGGCCTCCTGCTTGGGCGGCGGGGTTGGACTAGATGACCTACAAGGTCCCTTCCAACTCTGTTCATCTGTAATCTGCTTCTCACGTCCTGTTCTTTCTCCAAGAGAGTTGGGCCAAAACTGCCTCTCCCTTATTCCTAGGTAGGTAATCCTCGATCTACGACCACAATTGAGCGCAAAATTTTCCATTTGCTAAAGCAAGACAATCGTTTAAATGAGTTTGGCCCCATTTTTACAACCTCTCTTTCCCACTGTTGTGAAGGGATTCCCTGCCGTCAGTAACCCGGTTGATAAGCGACTCCAGCTTCCCCGTGGACTTTGCTTGTCAGAAAGTCGCCAAAGGGGATCGATCACGTGACCCTGGGTCACCGCACCCGTCATCGATATGAACCCAGTGGCCAGCCGTCCAAAATTTCAATCGCATGGATTGTGGGGGATGCTGCGACGGTCGTAAGTGTGTGAAAAATGGGCCCAGGCAGGAGTGAAATGCTCCCGGTTCGGACCAGATCACCCGCTATCAAAAATCCATGCCCGCCCACTCACCCCAGCTGAGCCGCGTGATCATCAGAGGTGGTTTTTGTTTTCACTTTTAAAAGCATTTTTTCTTCAACTGAAAAAATGCTTTTAAAAGTTAAAAAAAAAAACCACCTCTGATGATCGCGTGGCTCAGCTGGGATCGTCAGAGGCTTTTAAAAGCATTTTTTCTACAACCTCTTCAGCCAAAGAGGTAAAAAAAAAAAGCTTTTAAAAGGCTCCTCTGGCGATCCCAGCTGAGTTGCCTGATCCTCAGAGGCCTTTAAAGGCATTTTTTACAACCTCTTTGACTGAAGAGGTTGTAGAAAAAATGTTTTTAAAAGGTTATGGCGATCCGGCAACTCAGCTGGGATCATCAGAACCCTTTAAAAGTTTTTCTTCCTTCGGGCGATCCCAGCTGAGTTGCCTGATCGCCAGAACCTTTTAAAAGCATTTTTTTACAACCTCTTCACCGCCGAAGAGGTTGTAAAAAAAAATGCTTTTAAATTTTTTTTTTAAGTTGGCCACGCCCACCCAGTTGCATTACCCCCACCACCAAGCCATGCCCACAGAACCGGTAGTAACAAATTTTACGTTTCACCCCTGGTCACAGGTCACATTTTTTTAAGTCACTAAACAAACTATTGTAAACCGAGGACGACCTAACATAACATAACATAATAACAGAGTTGGAAGGGACCTTGGAGGTCTTCTAGTCCAACCCCCTGCCCAGGCAGGAAACCCTACACCATTTCACACAAATGGTTATCCAACATTTTCTTAAAAATTTCCAGTGTTGGAGCATTCACAACTTCTGCAGGCAAGTCGTTCCACTTATTGATTGTTCTAACTGTCAGGAAATTTCTCCTTAGTTCTAAGTTGCTTCTCTCCTTGATTAGTTTCCACCCGTTGCTTCTTGTCCTGCCTTCAGGTGCTTTGGAGAATAGTTTGACTCCCTCTTATTTGGGGCAGCCCCTGAGATATTGGAATACTGCTATCATGTCTCCCCTAGTCCTTCTTTTCATTAAACTAGACATACCAAGTTCCTGCAACCGTTCTTCATATGTTTTAGCCTCCAGTCCCTTAATCATCTTTGTTGCTCTTCTCTGCACTCTTTCTAGACTCTAGAGTCTCAGCATGAAGACTCTAAAAAGAGTTCTAGCCTCCAGTCCCCTAATCATCTTTTTTACATCCTAAGATTCTGTTCTTATTCTGGTTCATCGCACAGCCAGCCAGATGTCCAGGCAGGAAACCCTACACCATTTCAGACAAATGGCTATCCAACATTTTCTTAAAAATTTCCAGTGTCGGAGCATTCACAACTTCTGCAGGCAAGTTGCTCCACTTATAGATCTGCATTCTATATCCTGTCATCATCCCTCATCATCCTCGCCAACAAACTTACTTTAGCCAGCGAGTGATGTGTGGCCCATGCTCTGCTCTTTTCTTGAAAGGTCCCCATGGCTTTTGGGTTTAGATCTGAGGCACGTGAAACCTCTGGAGATGCCAAGCCATGTCGTCAGGTAATTATAAATGCACAGATGCTTTCATTGTCTGCTTCCCACAACATGCTTAATTAGGTCAGGGGGAGGTTAGCCTGTTGTGAGTCAACTGACTAACTCCCAGAGGGGTAAATTTAACCCAAAGTTGACCCATTCATGCACGGTATTAAACTCACTTCAACTAGCCCACTCGTGAGATATCTAAGTCCCTTCAACCAGCCCCTCTCCTCGTACTTCGCCCTTCCCAGAAAATGGGACGGAGAACAAGAGCGGCTGCCAATGAAAACCTCAGTACAGGTAGTCCTCAACTTAAAACCGTTCATTTAGCGACCGTTCGAAGTTACAATGGCACTGAAAAAAGTGACTTAGAATAGAATAGAATAGAATAGAATAGAATAGAATAGAATAGAATAGAATAGAATAGAATAGAATAGAATAGAGGCTAGGCTAGGCTAGGCTACGCTAGGATAGGATAGGATAGGATAGGATAGGATAGCAATGAATAGAACAGAACAGAACAGAGGAAAGGAAAGGAAAGGAAAGGAAAGGAAAGGAAAGGAAAGGAAAGCGGAATAGAATAGAAATTTAGAATAGAATAGAATAGAATAGAATAGAATAGAATAGAATAGAATAGAATAGAATAGAATAGAATAGAATAGAATTTTTATTGGCCAAGTGTGATTGGACACACAAGGAATTTGTCTTGGTGCATGCGCTCTCAGTGTACATAAAAGAAAAGATACCTTCATCAAGGTACAACACTTAATGATGGTCATAGGGTACAAATTTAACACTTAATGATACAACACTTAATGATAGTCATAGAGTACAAATAAGCAATCAGGAAACAATCAATATCAATATAAATCATAAGGATTGCCAGCAACAAAGTTACAGTCATACAGTCATAAGTGGAAGGAGATTGGGGATGGGAACTATGAGAAGATTAATAGTAGTGCAGACTTAGTAAATAATTTGACAATGTTGAGGGAATTATTTGTTTAGCAGAGTGATGGCGTTTGGGAAGAAACTGTGTCTTGTGTCTAGTTGTTCTGGTGTGCAGTGCTCTATAGCGTCGTTTTGATGGTAGGAGTTGAAACAGTTTATGTCCAGGATGTGAGGGATCTGTAAATATTTTCACGGCCATTTTTAGGACCGTTAGATGACATCCAGCCGGATCGATCCGGTTCGCCCAAACCGGGATGTCATTATGTCCCACTTTTAACTCTCTGTGCCTGCGCAGAAGAGGTGCGCGCATTCCCGTTCCCAAACCGGTAGCAAAGCTAAGTGGATTTCACTGCTTCTTATGACCGTTGCCGCATCCCCAGAGTCACGTGGTTTACATTCGGATGCTTGACAACTGACTCACATTTATGACGGTCGCAGGGGTCCCCCGGGGTCACGTGATTCCCCTTTTGCGACCTTCCGGCAAGCAAAATGGACGGGGGGAGCCAGATTCACTTAACAACCCAGGCTACTAATTTAAGAATTGCAGCGATTCGCTTAGCAAACGTGGCCAGAAACGTCGTAAAACGGGGCAAAAGCCCCTTCACCAATTTCTCACCTAGCGACAGAAATGTTGGGCTCAGTTGTGGTCGTAAGGTGAGGACTACCTGTAAGGCAGAATTCAGTGCTTCTGACAGCACCGAACACCGAAATCTCCAAAACTTCAGAGTTACACCGGAACTGAAAAAAAGTGACTTATGGACCTTTTTCACACTTGCAACCTCACGGTCACGTGATTAAAATTCAAACATTTGGCAACAGCGACTCGTATTTCTGACGGCAACAGCATCCCAGGGTCATAGGAAACCCCATTTGTGACCTTCTGACAAGCAAAGTCAACCGGGAAGCCCGATTCAACTTAACAACTATGGGACAGACTTAACGTTCTGCCGCCATTCCCTAAACCACGGTGGCGAGAAAGGTCGCAAAACGGGGCAGCGCTACCTGAACAGCTGCCTTGCTTAGCTCGGTCGCGGTCGTACGTCGAGGACTACCTATCCTTGAGTCATTTTAGGACTTTAAATGGGTTTTAACACGTTTGGAAAACGTCCAGTTAGACGTTTTCATCTTCAGGCTATTAAAATTTTAAGGAAAAATTGGGGCCAATGAGAGATGGAGAGATGGAGCTTTAAAGATGTCTCCACTCCTTGATCCAAGTTTTATGACTCAAAGCTTTTCCACCGATTACATTTTCTTTTCCTTTCCCCGAATCGTGATATTTAGCCGATGGGACAATGGAAAGGCAGGGTCTCTGGTTTTCTGTGCCCTTTTTCGCCACTTCTGATGTGCTTAGGCAGCTGAGCGAATTACTGGTAAATTGAGAAGACTAGCTGCTAGCCTGGACCAGTTCACATATTTTGATCTGCAAAAGTAACCCGATGCCCATATTTCTTCATTTAAGCATCATTAATACGGAATTCGATAAAGCGACAGCAGGATAAAATGTAAAAAAGATGTGGAGACTCTAGAAAGAGCGCAGAGAAGAGCAACCAAGAGGATCAGGGGACTGGAGGCTAAATATACGAAGGACGTTTGTAGGAATTGGGAATGTCTAGTCTTCATTAAGAAAAGAAGGACCAAGGGAGACATGATAGCATTGTTCCAATATCTCAGGGGTTGCCACAAAGACGAGAGAGTCAAGCTATTCTCCAAAGCACCCGAGGGCAGGAGAAGAAGCAATGGGTGGAAACTGATCAAGGAAAGAAGCAACTTAGAACTAAGGAGAAATTTCCTGATAGTTAGAACAATTAATCAGTGGAACAACTTGCCTCCAGAAGTTGTAAATGCTCCAACACTGGGAGTTTTTAAGAAGATGTTGGATAACCATTTGTCTGAAGTGGTGTAGGGTTTCCTGCCTAAGTAGGGGGTTGGACTAGAAGACCTCCAAGGTCCCTTCCAACTCTGTTACTCCTATTCTGTTCTGTTCTGTTCTGTTCTAAATTGTTGGCACATCCCTGCCTTTCCTAAGATTGGGGATGGATGGCCGTGGATTCAGGTAAAAAGCAAGACAATTTCAGGGATTATCTTTTTATAGAAAGTCCAGGTAGGCCTTGCCTTATGACCAGAGTCCTAAATCCAGGAGAATGTACCCGTTTTCAACCTTTTTTTTTTTTTTTTTTTTTTGCAGACTTGCCCAAGAATACCCAGCTTTAATAAAATGAGATCAGAGGTTCCAATTAGATCTTTAAAGACCAAATCGTTGTCTTTAAGCAATGCAGAAGAGTTTGGGCCTCCTGCCAACTCTTCCCCCCCCCCCCGCTCTCTTCCTGATCTCATGAATTTGTGATGGATGCAATCGATGGAGACGTGTTAAAACATTATCTGAGTGGGTTTTTCCTGGACCACACGAGCTTTCGCTGCATAAAAAAGAGAAGTGCTCGGTTGGCAAAGCCAGAATTTAAACTTGGAGCCCTGGGGGTTGGAATCTGGCCCAGAGATTTACCTAGGGATTGTTACGGGGTTCAGACATACAGAAGGTCCTCGACGTACGACCACAGCCGAGCCCCACATTTTCTGTTGTTAAGCGAGACATTTGGTAAGTGAATTGGACTAAAACAGGAGCCTCCAAACTTGGCAACTTTATGACTTGTGGACTTCAACTCCCGGAATTCCTCAGCCAGCACATGCTGAAGTCCACAAGTTGTAAAGTTGCGATGCTTGGAGACCCCTGGACTAGAAGACCTCGAAAACCCCTCCAGTTTTTCTGTGATCCTATGACCAACAGGAATGTCAGAACTCTTCAAAATCCTTTGATATTAGGAATCCTTGGTGTTTTCTGAGCTTGGTTGTTTTCTTGCAAGACGTTTCATGACCCAACTAGGTAACATCATAAATGCATTCATTATACGTTATAGAATAGAACAGAATAGAATAGAATTTTTTTATTGGCCAAGTGTGATTGGACACACAAGGAATTTGTCTTGGTGCAGATGCTCTCAGTGTACATAAAAGATACGTTCATCAAGGTACAACATTTACAACACAAATGATGATAGCACCGATGATGTTACCTAGTTGGGTCCTGAAACATCTGCAAGAAAACCACCAAGCTCAGAGAGCACCAAGCACCCCCCCCCACGTTTCAGTTCTGAGCTGCAACTGTTTTTTTTTTTTTAAAAAATAGGTCCTTTATATATGAGGCGAGCAAGAGAGAAATTACGATAAAAAAAGAAGATTACCCAATTGCAAACAATATTTTTCTGAGTAATTATCAAGGGCAAAAAAAAAATGCATTGCAATAATCAATCAAGGTCTGGGCTCAACTTGTGGGAGTTTTTCCTGCAGGGCTGCGAAGATTTATTCCTCTGCCCCCCATCTGAAGAAAGGACCTAGGAGGGAGTAGCAGAGAAGGCCAGGCCGATGATACCTAGATACATATTAATCCATCCATTATGTTCCCGGGGTATTCCAAGCCAGCCCCCTTGCATTCCACCGTCTCTCTTCGTTTGGTAATTTAATTAAGGTGGCAGCTTAGAGATCTGGGCAGATTAGGGGCCGTGACTTGCTTGAAAGATCAAGAAAGGAAATTGATAAACCCAAGAGCAAAGGTGGGCTGGCTGAGAAGACAGGAGGGGAGGGGCACCCTACGCATCACATGTGGGTCTCCAAATGAGTGATCAAGGTCAGCTCCGGTTCATTAAAATCTTCGGGGACCGGGGGCTTCATTATAAATAAGGCTCCAGCTCGGGCTTTGCCTGGCGCTTAAGATGTTTCGCTGACAGGGGTGGGCTGGGGGGGGGTGTTAATCATTTGGGGATGGGGAGAAGGGAAATAACAGGCAGTCCTCATCTTATGGCCGCAACCGAGCTATCCGTGGATAAGCGAGAGGAGTTGTTAACCGAATCACTGCGCTTACTCATTTTGTAGCACGGTTGTTCAATGAATCTGGCTTCCCCATTGACTTTGCTTCTCAGAAGGTAGATACAGATACAGATTAACAGAGTTGGAAGGGACCTTGTAGGTCATCTAGTCCAACCCCCATCCCGGCCAGACAGGAGACCCTACACCCTTTCTGACCGATGGCAGTCCAGTCTCTTCTTTGAAAGCTTCCAGTGATGAAGCTCCCACAATTTCCGAAGGCAACTTCTGTTCCATGGGTTGATCGTTCTCATTGTCAGAATGCATTCTTCTTTGCGAGGTTTTCATGTTTTATCATTTTTGTGCGCAATTATCTGATATATAAACTGTTTGGTCTGAAAGTTGTGACCCAAGAATGATAGTAGACGCTATGAATTTGCTATCGGTGATACAACCAAGTTGGTCTTTTGGAGATGCCATTTCATATCAAAAATAATCAGACCAGATTTTTTTTTCTATACTTTCCTCCTCTCTCTTAAGACTTTTCTTTGATCCAACTTCCCTTCCTCAAGACCAAAAGTGGAATATCGCGTCTAATTTTAGTCACCACAATGTAAAAAAAGATGTTGGGACTTTAGAAAGAGTGCCGAGAAGAGCAACAAAGAGGATTAGGGGACTGGAGGCTAAAACATATGGAAGAACGGTTGCAGGAATTGAATATGTCTAGTTTAATGAGAAGAAGGACTAGGGGTGACATGAAAGCGGGTTTCCAATATTTAAGGGGCTGCCAGAAAGAAGAAGCTATTCTCCAAAGGACTTGAAAGCAGAGCTGAAGAAGCTACTTGGGTGAGTAGAGAGATGTCTTCAAAGAAAAACCACGAAGTCCAGTTGCCTCTTGAAAAAGCACCTTTGGGACAACCATGATCTGGATGACGGAGAATTTCCATAAAAACCTGAAAGCAGGAGAGGAAGCAAGGGATGGAAACGAATCAAAGAGAGAAGCAACCCGGAATTAAGGAGAAACTTCCTGACAATTAGAACAAGTAACCAATGGAACAGCTTGCCACCAGAAGTTGTGGGTGCTCCATCACTGGAGGTTTTTAAGAAGAGACTGGACAAAGTATAAGGTCTCCTGCTTGAGCCGGGAGTTGGACTAAATGACCTCCAAGGCCCCTTTCAACTCTTGTTATTCCGAATAGAATAGAATAGAATAGAATTTATTGGCCAAGTGTGATTGGACACACAAGGAATTTGTCTTGGTGCATATGCTCTCAGTGTACATAAAAGAAAAGATACGTTCATCAAGGTACAACATTTACAACACAATTGATGGTCAATATATCAATATAAATCATAAGGATTGCCAGCAACAAGTTATAGTCATTCAGTCATAAGTGGAAAGAGGTTGGTGATGGGAACTATGAAACGATTAATAGTAGTGCAGATTCAGTAAATAGTCTGACAGTGTTGATGGAATTATTTGTTTAGCAGAGTGATGGCCTTCGGGAAAAAACTGTTCTTGTGTCTAGTTGTTCTGGTGTGCAGTGCTCTATAGCGTCGTTTTGAGGGTAGGAGTTGAAACAGTTTATGTCCAGGATGCGAGGGATTTGCAAATATTTTCACGGCCCTCTTCCTGATTCGTGCAGTATACAGGTCCTCAATGGAAGGCAGGTTGGTAGCAATTATTTTTTCTGCAGTTCTAATTATCCTCTGAAGTCTGTGTCTTTCTTGTTGGGTTGCAGAACCGAACCAGACAGTTATAGAGGTGCAAATGACAGACTCAATAATTCCTCTGTAGAACTGAATCAGCAGCTCCTTGGGCAGTTTGAGCTTACTGAGTTGGCGCAGAAAGAACATTCTTTGTTGTCCTTTTTTAATGATGTTTTTGATGTTAGCTGTCCATTTTAGATCTTGCGATATGATAGAACCTAGAAATTTGAAGATTTCTACTGTTGATACTGTGTTGTCTAGTATTGTGAGAGGTGGAAGTATGGAAGGGTTTCTCCTAAAGTCTACCACCATTTCTACGGTTTTGAGTGTGTTCAGTTCCAGATTGTTTTGGTTGCACCACAAGGCTAGTCATTCGACCTCTTGTCTATATGCGGATTCGAAAAGGGTAATCCACCTACCCCAGGGGTCTGCAAACTTGGCTCTTTTAAGACTTGTGGACTTCAATTCCCAGCAAAGCTGGCTGAGGAACTCTGGGAGTTGAAGTCCACAAGTCTTAAAAGAGCCAAGTTTGCAGACCCCTGACCTACCCTAATAGCCCTATCAGGGCTGTCAATTTGACAGCTAATTGCTTTTTCTGAATTGCCATCTCTTCATTGCAACAGATCAGCACGACTTCACTTTCTCTTATCGATCCATCCCTGTCGATCCGGTCGGATGGGCTGGGCGCGGGGATTGTAGTGGCCTGAAAGAAGGCCAAGGTGTACTTTTTGTTCTGCAGAAACGCCACGTTTCCCAAATAATGTCAAGCTGGCAACTTTTCGAGGCAGGTCTCTCTCACGGAAGCTTTCACTGTCGGGAAAGAACACGTTGGACGAAAAATTCAATCAAAACCCATTTAAGCGAGATTGGAGAAGGACGGAAGCAGACCCGACTGGACAAAAATCATCAAAGGTTGCCAGCTTTTTTTCATCCGCGCAGTTCGTTTTCACATACGGGGGTAGGCCTCGACTTACGACCCCGGTTGAGCCCGACGTTTTTTTTTTGCGGCTAAGCAAGACTTTTTGCCGCTGTTATTCTGAAGTTGCTCGTCCATTGAACTTTGCTTCTCAGAAAGTCACAGAAAGGAGTGGCATAATCTTGGGACACTGCAATCGTCATCAGTGTGAACCCGTTTCCAAGCGTCTGAATTTTGATCGTGGGAATGTGGCTGCAAGTGAGAAAAACGCTCATAAGTCACTTTTTTTTCAGGACCGTTGTCATTGAATGAATGGCTGTAAAGTCAAGGGCTACCAGTGTTTGTTCACTAAATTTATGTGCTGCCCATCTCACTGTCAAGCAAATTTGGGTGGAATTTGGGCATCTCCAAGGAAGGAAGGCAGGAGGGAAGGATGGAGGAAGGAGAATGGGTGGGACGGAAGGAAGGAAGGAAAGAAGGAAGGAGAATGGGAGGCAGGGAGGGAAGAAAGAGGAAGGAAGGAAGGAAGAGAAAAAGGAAGGAAGGAAAGGAGGGAGGAGGGGGAGGGAGAGAAGAAAGAAAGAGAGAGAGAAAGGAAGGAAAGGGAGGGAGGGAGGGAAGGAAGTCAAAGGGGAGGGATGGAAGGAAGGAAGAAAGAAAGAGAAAGAAAGAAGGAAGGAAGAAAAGGAAGGAAGGAAGGAGAATGGGAGGGGGGAAGAAAGAAAGAGGAAGGAAGGAAGAGAAAAAAGAAAGTAGGGAGGGAGAGAAGGAAGAAAGAAAGAGAGAGAGAGAAAGGAAGGAAAGGGAGGGAGGGAGGGAAGGAAGGAAAGAAGTAGAAGGGGAGGGGAGGGAAGGGAAGGAAGGAAGGAAGAGAGAAAGAAAGAGGGAGGGAGGAAGGAAGGAAGGAAGAAAAGGAAGGGAAGGAAGGAAGGAAGGAAAACTATTGTCATGTCACTCCCTGATCCTTCTCTTCAATAGACTACACATTCCTTGCTCCCTCAACTGTTCATCCTATGATTGACGTTGACCCCCATCTTCCTTGGGGCAGCCCCTCAAATATTGGAAGACTGCTATCAGGCCACTCCTAACCCTTTCTCCTCTTTAGACCAGGCGCACCCAGTTCCTGCAACAGTTCATCCTATCATTTAGCCTCCAGGCCCCTCATCATCTCTCTCTCTCTTGCTCTTCTCTGCAGTCTTTTTTTT
The DNA here is from genome assembly GCF_028640845.1 of Ahaetulla prasina. Lineage (NCBI taxonomy): Eukaryota > Metazoa > Chordata > Lepidosauria > Squamata > Colubridae > Ahaetulla > Ahaetulla prasina. The sequence goes on from NC_080539.1 coordinate 7,453,624, forward strand.
TTTTCCCAGGGACCAGAACCGGAGCGCTGTATTCCGAGTGTTAATTCCAAGATTATTAATAATCAACTGGGGTTCCAACGCATGCCAAGGATCAAGCATTAAGGCCGGGGCTGGGTTAATCAAATAAGTGGAGGACAAGAAAACCCATTTTCCAGGCAGGTGGGGGAGCGGAATAAGACCAAAATTAAGAGAACTTTAGCTTGACAGATGTGTTGAGCAGCTTAGGTCCCCTGCTTGGAAATGAGAAAAGGGAAAAAAAAACACCAAAACACGCCTCATTGTTGAAATTAAAAGAGATAGATTATGCCTGTATTAGTCGGGGCGTTTTAAATCACATCATTAATGGTTTTGTGGAGGATAAGAATCAACCGTAATAGCGAACATCACCTTCACCGTTTCTCTCCCCCCCCCCCCCGCTTGCAAAAAAACCCAAAACTTTCTTAAATATAAATGCACGGCACGGAACTTGCATTTTAGCCAATTGTTGGACACCAAGAATTAGGAAACGGATTTGTCCTCTGCAAATCACGTTCGGTTTAAAAGGAGCCTTCGTGTTTTTTTTCTTTTTCTTTTTAATTTGTTTTGTTTTTCATTACAGCATCTTTTTAAAAAAACCAAAAAAAAAAACCAACCGCTGTAATGAATTAGAGGAAAATGTGATGTCCCGAACAGCTGTTGGAGGTTTGATAAGCCTAGGTTGAGTTGCTTTCATTTCTGACCCCGCTCCCCCTTTAAAAATGTTCCTCCTTATTTTATTTTATTTACTTATTTATTTATTTATTATTTAAATTTCTAGCCCGCCCTTCTCCCGAAGGACTCAGGGCGGTTTACAGCCATATAAAAAAACAATATACAAACATTAAAATAATTTAAAATAAAATATTTAAATTTAGGCTACTCCTTAAAACCCGTTTAAAATTCCCAATTAAAACTATCAGGCCAGTCCTGCGCGATGAAACAACCATGTTTTCAGCTCGCGTCGGAAAGTCCGGAGATCGGGGAGTTGGCGAATACCAGGTGGTAATTCGTTCCAGAGGGTTGGAGCCCCCACAGAGAAGGCCCTCCCCCTGGGGGTCGCCAGCCGACATTGTCTAGTCGACGGTACCCCAAGGAGGCCCACCCTGTGGGAGCTCACTGGTCGCTGGGAGGCCGTTGGTCGCAGTAGGCGGTCCCGTAAATAACCAGGTCCCATGCCATGAAGCGCTTTAAAGGTGGTAACCAATACCTTGAATTGCACCCAGAAGATCACCGGAAGCCAGTGCAGCCTACGCAGGAGTGGTGTTATATGGGAGCCTGAACTTGCTCCCTCTATCACCCGCGCGGCTGCATTCTTGAGTTGTTAAGTAAATTCATCCTGATAAACATTCTGCTCCTTTTCCTCTAGTCTAGGGCCTTAATCGAGCTGAATGTTGAATTTTGAGAACATTGGTACCACATTCGCCAGGTGACACCTTGGAGTTGAAGTTGTAAGGAACGTCTTCCTTAATTTTGTGGCCTCCAGATTGCGGAACTACAATTTGAATAGAATAGAATAAGGGTTGGAAGGGACCTCAGAGGTCTTCTAATCCAACCCCCTGCTTAGGCAGGAAACCCAACACCACTTCAGACAAATGGTTATCCAACATCTTCTTAAAAACTTCCAGTGATGGAGCATTTACAACTTCTGCAGGCAAGTCGTTCCACTTATTAATTGTTCTAACTGTCAGGAAATTTCTCCTTAGTTCTAAGTTGCTTCTCTCCTTGATTAGTTTCCACCCATACTTCTTATCCTGCCTTCAGATGCTTAGAAGAATAGCTTGACTCCCTCTTTTTTTGGGCAACCCCTGAGATATTGGAAGACTGCTATCATGTCTCCCCTGGTCCTTCTTTTCATTAAACTAGACATACGGAGTTCCTGCAACCGTTCTTCATATGTTCTAGCCTCCAGTCCCCTAATCATCTTTTTTACATCCTAAGATTCTATTCTTATTCTGGTTCATCGCACAGCCAGCCAGATGTCCAGGTTGGATGGATTTGGCATTTTTATCCATCTATTGAGTCCTTCCCAAGGACCTGGGATAGGCAGGTGTGGATGTTTGGTGGTGTTATTATCACAGGATGGGAGCTGTTCCGAGTAAATCTGCCTTTTTGCAATGGAATGAAGGTGGATTTGTCAATGCCAGTGGTGTTGCCTGACTAGGTGGCTCGAAGCCTGACTAGGTGGCTCAGTGGCTAAGACCCTGAGCTTGTTGATCAGAAAGGTTGGCAGTTCGGTGATTTGAATCCCTAGTACAGGTCTCCTGCGTGAGCAGGGGGCTGGACTAGATGACCTCCAAGGTCCCTTCCAACTCTGTTACTGCTATTGTTACTGTTCAAGTGGTGCTCCAGTTGTTTGGGGATTGCATCCAAGGCACCTATGATCTGTTCTAATTCTATTCTATTCTATCCTATCCTATCCTATATTTTATTTTATTCTGTTTTATTGTATATTATAACTCAGTAAGCTCAAACTGCCCAAGGAGCTGCTGATCCAATTCTACAGAGGAATTATTGAGTCTGTCATTTGCACCTCTATAACTGTCTGGTTCGGTTCTGCAACCCAACAAGAAAAACACAGACTTCAGAGGATAATTAGAACTGCAGAAAAAATAATTGCTACCAACTTGCCTTCCATTGAGGACCTGTATACTGCACGAATCAAGAAGAGGGCCGTGAAAATATTTGCAGATCCCTCGCATCCTGGACATAAACTGTTTCAACTCCTACCCTCAAAACGACTCTATAGAGCACTGCACACCAGAACAACTAGACACAAGAACAGTTTTTTCCCGAAGGCCATCACTCTGCTAAACAAATAATTCCCTCAACACTGTCAGACTATTTACTGAATCTGCACTACTATTAATCGTTTCATAGTTCCCATCACCAATCTCTTTCCACTTATGACTGTATGACTATAACTTGTTGCTGGCAATCCTTATGATTTATATTGATATATTGATCATCAATTGTGTTGTAAATGTTGTACCTTGATGAACGTATCTTTTCTTTTATGTACACTGAGAGCATATGCACCAAGACAAATTCCTTGTGTGTCCAATCACACTTGGCCAATAAAATTCTATTCTATTCTATTCTATTCTATTCTATTCTATTCTATTCTATTCTATTTTCTAATTCTATTCTAGAAGACCTCAAGGTCCCTTCCAATTATTCTATTCTATTCTATTCTATTCTATTCTATTCTATTCTATTCACATTTCATTATTCTATTCTCTTCTATTCTATTCTGTAGTTGTCTTCTCTTCTCTTCTCTTCTCTTCTCTTCTCTTCTCTTCTCTTCTCTTCTCTTCTCTTCTCTTCTGTTCTATTCTGTAGTTCTATTCTATTCTGTAGTTCTATTCTATTCTATTTTCTAGTTCTATTCTATTCTATTCTATTCTATTCTATTCTATTCTATTCTATTCTTTAGTTGTATTCTATTCTATTTTCTAGTTCTATTCTATTCTATTCTATTCTATTCTATTCTATTCTATTCTATTCTTTAGTTGTATTCTATTCTATTTTCTAATTCTATTCTATTCTATTCTGTAATTCTATTCTATTCTATTCTATTCTATTCTATTCTATTCTATTCTAATTTTCCATTTGATAGAGTATGATCTGTCCCATCCCGGGAAGACGGTCTCCAAGCCATTGCTTGGCCAGGCCTTAGATTGCAGACCCCACTTGTCTCCATGCCTCTTGTCTGCCCTGTTGGTTATTTTCCATTCGAGCGATGGCTGGTACGGCAACCCCTGTCCTTTCAAGAGTTAATAAACGCGCCCCCACCCCACCCCGCCCAACCTGTGCTGATTTTGTAGCTTTGGCCAGCCTTAATCTGTAAGCTTGATTCCCCCCTAACCTCCCCGTCGCCTGACGCAGCAGGAGGTTGGGGCGGCAGCGGGGGGGGGGGCGTTGGGCAGGAGGCGAGGAATTATACAGTCGCTTTTGTGGCACGGTGCGGCGTGGCCTTAAGGAGAAAGCCTTTGGAGAGAAGGAAAAGGGGGGGGGGGACAACCAGGGCCTGACCCTCTACAAGGCAGCCGCAGAGGGCAGATTGGCCCCGGGGAGCAAAGGTGGAAGGGCACGTCCTGGCAGTTAGGTGAGAGGTGGGATTTTTTGACACCTCTCGGTCATCCGCGTAACCTTCTCCCTCCCCAATTATTGCAGGCAGGTTGACTTGGACTTCACTTTGTTAAAATCCACTTCATTTCCACTTGACCGTTTCTGATGCCTTGGCGCCCCGTCCCCCCTCCCGCCCCGGACATTCCCCGGGAGCTGACTTTAAGGGTCAGATTTGCGGTTTCCAATAGGAGAGAATATTGGTAGCTCGGGATTGAACGGCGGCCGGGTCCACGGAGCTCTCCGAGCTGGGTTGTTTTCTCGCAGACGTTGCGTGATCCAGCTCGGTAACGTCATCAGGGTAAAAGGGAGTGGGGTTCGGTCTCTGTAAATTGACAAGCGGCTTGCTCTGTTAGGGTGAGTGTTCTCGGCGGGTCTTTACCGTTAGATTGTTTGTGTGAGTTCCTTAATTGGGGTAGATGGAGAGCGAACCCCACTCCCTTCGTAGCCTTGATGTTGTTATCTAGTTGGGTCATGAAACGTCTGCAAGGAAACAACCAAGCTCAGAGAGCACCAAGGACCCCGCACTCATTGTCCCCCCCATCCTCCTCCTCCTCCTCCTCTTCCTCCACTCTGCAACCCTCATTCTCTTCTAGCTCTGATGATGTCACATAGTTGGGTAATGAAACCTCTGCAAGCGGACAACCAAGCAAACTCAGAGAGCACAAAGGACCCCACACTCGTTTTCTTCCTCCTCCTCCCCCTCCTCCTCCTCCTCCTCCTCCTCCTCCTCCTCCTCCTCTTCCTCCACTCTGCAACCCCATTCTCTTCTGGGGAATTCTGGGAGTTGAAGTCCACCTGTCTTAAAGGGGCCAAGGTTGAGCAACCGTGGCGTAGAGCGTAATGTTTTCACTGAAAACCTTCCTCCCGTTAAAAGAACTCCAGCTTGGCAGAGGATGGCATTCCTGCCCTTTTAATGTTTCCTAAAATATCTCATTTTCCTAGGAAAGGGGTGGTTGCAACTTCCTACAGAAGAAAATTCAATTTCTTCTTATGCCAAAGAGTAAGAATTTAATTCCCAGCTTTTGAAAGTAGGCCAGACATCCGGCTGAAAGTATGGAAAGCATACAAGATAGCTTGTGGATTAAGGTGGGATCGTGCGGGAAGAGACGTCGCTTAACTGAGCCTCTAAATTTGAGAAGGGAAAGGTCCAAACTTCGCTCCCAAGAACCAATTCTTGTTCTAGCCAGGACCATAGGAGAAGCTCCTTCAAAAGCAAGCAGCTTCTTTAGCAAGATCTTTCTTCCCCGTCATTGACTCACAAAGCCATGGATTTAAGAAGAGTAATTTAGACTCCGTCGTCTTCTTCTTTTTCTTCTTCTTCTTCTTCTTGTGCCATATCCTTCATCAGACGTTGGCGATCATGTTGACGATCCTATTTTTATCAACAGCCGCACGAAAAAATGCTGCTGAGTTTTGTCCAAACTGGTCCCCTAGATTTTGAAGCCGTGATCTTCTTCTTCTGCCTGGACCTCCTTTGCCTTCAATTTTTCCCTGGAGGATTAAGTGAAGTGTGCCGTATTTTTCCGGGTGTCACATCACCTGTCCAAAATATTCTAACTTTTGCTTTTTTGATGGTTTTGATGATTTCCCTTGGCTTTCCCAGGCGGCTTATCACCTCCTCATCTCTGATTTTGTCAATCCAACTTATACATAACAGCCGCCTGTAAATCCACATTTCAAATGCTTTTAGTAAGTAAAGGTAAAGGTTCCCCTCGCACATACGTGCTAGTCGTTCCCGACTCTAGGAGGCGGTGCTCATCTCTGTTTCAAACCCAAAGAGCCAGCGCTGTCCGAAGACGTCTCCATGGCCATGTGGCTGGCATGACTCAATGCCAAAGGCGCACGGAACGCTGTTCCCTTCTCACCAAAGGTGGTCCCTATTTTTCTACTTGCATTTTTTTTTACATGCTTTCGAACTGCTAGGTTGGCAGAAGCTGGGACAAGGAACGGCAGCTCACCCCGTTATGCGGCACTAGGGACTCGAACTGCTGAACTTCCAACCTTTCGATTGATACCGCGTCCCTTTTGTACAAAAACTAGTCTTGGTACAAAACCCCAAATCAAAGTACCCTCAACAAATGGCCGTATCCTACCAACTGGGAAGATGAAGATTGTGGGTTGAGGACAAACCTCTTTGTTCCAGATTCTAGGGTTGCGCAATTTAATAATGTATTGATTTTGTCATCTCCTCTTTGGGCCAAAGCTGATCAGAAGGCGCTCCAACCTGGAAATAATAAGGGAGGACTTTTCTGACCGTTAGAACAATTAACCAGTGGAACAGCTTGCCTCCAGAAAATGTAGGTGCTCCATCCCTGGAGGGTTTTAAGAAAAGATTGGACAGCCATTTGTCCAGAATGGTGTAATCATGTCTCTTTTCCAGAGCAGGGGGTTGGATCAGAAGACCTTCAACACCCTCTGCCCCCCCCCCCCCAAGCAATAACAACAACAACAACAACAACAACAAAAACAGAGTTGGAAGGGACCTTGGAGGCCTTCTAGTCCAACCCCCTGCCCAGGCAGGAAACCCTACGCCACCTCAGACAGATGGTTATCCAACATTTTCTTAAAAATTTCCAGCGCTGGAGCATTCACAACTTCTGCAGGCAAGTCGTTCCACTTATTAATTGTTCTAACTGTCAGGAAATTTCTCCTTAGTTCTAAGTTGCTTCTCTCCTTGATTAGTTTCCACCCATTACTTCTTATCCTGCCTTCAGATGCTTAGAAGAATAGCTTGACTCCCTCTTTTTTTGGGCAACCCCTGAGATATTGGAAGACTGCTATCATGTCTCCCCTGGTCCTTCTTTTCATTAAACTAGACATACGGAGTTCCTGCAACCGTTCTTCATATGTTCTAGCCTCCAGTCCCCTAATCATCTTTTTTACATCCTAAGATTCTATTCTTATTCTGGTTCGTCGCACAGCCAGCCAGATGTCCAGGTTGGATGGATTTGGCATTTTTATCCATCTATTGAGTCCTTCCCAAGGACCTGGGATAGGCAGGTGTGGATGTTTGGTGGTGTTATTATCACAGGATGGGAACTGTTCCGAGTAAATCTGCCTTTTTGCAATGGAATGAAGGTGGATTTGTCAATGCCAGTGGTGTTGCCTGACTAGGTGGCTCGAAGCCTGACTAGGTGGCTCAGTGGCTAAGACCCTGAGCTTGTTGATCAGAAAGGTTGGCAGTTCGGTGATTTGAATCCCTAGTACAGGTCTCCTGCGTGAGCAGGGGGCTGGACTAGATGACCTCCAAGGTCCCTTCCAACTCTGTTACTGCTATTGTTACTGGTCAAGTGGTGCTCCAGTTGTTTGGGGATTGCATCCAAGGCACCTATGATCTGTTCTAATTCTATTCTATTCTATCCTATCCTATCCTATATTTTATTTTATTCTGTTTTATTGTATATTATAACTCAGTAAGCTCAAACTGCCCAAGGAGCTGCTGATCCAATTCTACAGAGGAATTATTGAGTCTGTCATTTGCACCTCTATAACTGTCTGGTTCGGTTCTGCAACCCAACAAGAAAAACACAGACTTCAGAGGATAATTAGAACTGCAGAAAAAATAATTGCTACCAACTTGCCTTCCATTGAGGACCTGTATACTGCACGAATCAAGAAGAGGGCCGTGAAAATATTTGCAGATCCCTCGCATCCTGGACATAAACTGTTTCAACTCCTACCCTCAAAACGACTCTATAGAGCACTGCACACCAGAACAACTAGACACAAGAACAGTTTTTTCCCGAAGGCCATCACTCTGCTAAACAAATAATTCCCTCAACACTGTCAGACTATTTACTGAATCTGCACTACTATTAATCGTTTCATAGTTCCCATCACCAATCTCTTTCCACTTATGACTGTATGACTATAACTTGTTGCTGGCAATCCTTATGATTTATATTGATATATTGATCATCAATTGTGTTGTAAATGCTGTACCTTGATGAACGTATCTTTTCTTTTATGTACACTGAGAGCATATGCACCAAGACAAATTCCTTGTGTGTCCAATCACACTTGGCCAATAAAATTCTATTCTATTCTATTCTATTCTATTGTATATTCTATTCTATATTTTATTCTATTCTAGAAGACCTTCAAGTCCCTTCCAATTATTCTATTCTATTCTATTCTATTCTATTCTATTCTATTCTATTCACATTTCATTATTCTATTCTCTTCTATTCTATTCTGTAGTTGTCTTCTCTTCTCTTCTCTTCTCTTCTCTTCTCTTCTCTTCTCTTCTATTCTATTCTATTCTGTAGTTCTATTCTATTCTGTAGTTCTATTCTATTCTATTTTCTAGTTCTATTCTATTCTATTCTATTCTATTCTGTAGTTGTATTCTATTCTATTCTATTCTATTCTATTCTATTCTGTAGTTCTGTTCTATTCTATTCTATAGTTCTATTCTATTCTATTCTATTCTTTAGTTGTATTCTATTCTATTTTCTAATTCTATTCTATTCTATTCTGTAGTTCTATTCTATTCTATTCTGTAGTTCTATTCTATTCTATTCTATTCTATTCTATTCTAATTTTCCATTTGATAGAGTATGATCTGTCCCATCCCGGGAAGACGGTCTCCAAGCCATTGCTTGGCCAGGCCTTAGATTGCAGACCCCACTTGTCTCCATGCCTCTTGTCTGCCCTGTTGGTTATTTTCCATTCGAGCGATGGCTGGTACGGCAACCCCTGTCCTTTCAAGAGTTAATAAACGCGCCCCCACCCCACCCCGCCCAACCTGTGCTGATTTTGTAGCTTTGGCCAGCCTTAATCTGTAAGCTTGATTACCTCCTAACCTCCCCGTCGCCTGACGCAGCAGGAGGTTGGGGCGGCAGCGGGGGGGGGGGGCGTTGGGCAGGAGGCGAGGAATTATACAGTCGCTTTTGTGGCACGGTGCCCGGCGTGGCCTTAAGGAGAAAGCCTTTGGAGAGAAGGAAAAGGGGGGGGGGGACAACCAGGGCCTGACCCTCTACAAGGCAGCCCCAGAGGGCAGATTGGCCACGGGGAGCAAAGGTGGAAGGGCACGTCCTGGCGGTTAGGTGAGAGGTGGGATTTTTTGACACCTCTCGGTCATCCGCATAACCTTCTCCCTCCCCAATTATTGCAGGCAGGTTGACTTGGACTTCACTTTGTTAAAATCCACTTCATTTCCACTTGACCGTTTCTGATGCCTTGGCGCCCCGTCCCCCTCCCGCCCCGGACATTCCCCGGGAGCTGACTTTAAGGGTCAGATTTGCGGTTTCCAATAGAAGAGAATATTGGTAGCTCGGGATTGAACGGCGGCCGGGTCCACGGAGCTCTCCGAGCTGGGTTGTTTTCTCGCAGACGTTGCGTGATCCAGCTCGGTAACGTCATCAGGGTAAAAGGGAGTGGGGTTCGGTCTCTGTAAATTGACAAGCGGCTTGCTCTGTTAGGGTGAGTGTTCTCGGCGGTTCTTTACCGTTAGATTGTTTGTGTGAGTTCCTTGATTGGGGTAGATGGAGAGCGAACCCCACTCCCTTCTTAGCCCTGATGTTGCTATCTAGTTGGGTCATGAAACGTCTGCAAGGAAACAACCAAGCTCAGAGAGCACCAAGGACCCCGCACTCATTGTCCCCCCCATCCTCCTCCTCCTCCTCCTCTTCCTCCACTCTGCAACCCTCATTCTCTTCTAGCTCTAATGATTTCACACAGTTGGGTAATGAAACCTCTGCAAGCGAACAACCAAGCAAACTCAGAGAGCACAAAGGACCCGCACTCATTGTCCCCCCCATCCTCCTCCTCCTCCTCCTCTTCCTCCACTCTGCAACCCTCATTCTCTTCTAGCTCTAATGATTTCACACAGTTGGGTAATGAAACCTCTGCAAGCGAACAACCAAGCAAACTCAGAGAGCACAAAGGACCCCACACTCGTTTTCTTCCTCCTCCTCCCCCTCCTCCTCCTCCTCCTCCTCCTCCTTCCCCCTCCTTCTCTCTGCAACCCCCATTCTCTTCTGGGGAATTCTGGGAGTTGAAGTCCACCTGTCTTAAAGGGGCCAAGGTTGAGCAACCGTGGCGTAGAGCGTAATGTTTTTCACTGAAAAACCTTCCTCCCGTTGAAAAGAACTCCCGCTTGGCAGAGGATGGCATTCCTGCGATTTTAGGAGAGGAGATAATATCATTGGCCAATTTTAAGGGTGTGAGTTACTTCCCCTGGAAGCGACATTTCGCTGCTGTGTTAGTGACACAACTTTCCTTTTAGCAAAAGTCTCGGCTGAGCAGCTTGTGCCTCTCACACCGAAGTTCCTTCAAAGCGATGCTCTTTCATTATGAAGTTGTTTTTTTGTCTCTCCGTGTTCGGGTGGGTGCTGTTGTGCGTGTGTGTGTATGTGTGTGGAAACGGCAATCGCTTGTGGAAGCAGCAAAACCCCACTCCGTTTTTCTCCTCCACTTCAAAGCAAACCTCACTCTCTCCCTTTTAATATTGGGTCCATTTAGCGCTTGGTAGCCCTGGTGAAATTCAAGGTAGTTCGGGTCCTTGGTGCCGTCAATCTTGGCTATTTGCTTGCAAGACGTTTTATTACCCAACTAGGTAACACCATCAGTGCTGAAAGGGAGTGGGGTTCGGTCTCTGTAAATTGACAAGCGGCTTGCTCTGTTAGGGTGAGTGTTCTCGGCGGGTCTTTACCGTTAGATTGTTTGTGTGAGTTCCTTAATTGGGGTAGATGGAGAGCGAACCCCACTCCCTTCGTAGCCTTGATGTTGTTATCTAGTTGGGTCATGAAACGTCTGCAAGGAAACAACCAAGCTCAGAGAGCACCAAGGACCCCGCACTCATTGTCCCCCCCATCCTCCTCCTCCTCCTCCTCTTCCTCCACTCTGCAACCCTCATTCTCTTCTAGCTCTGATGATGTCACATAGTTGGGTAATGAAACCTCTGCAAGCGGACAACCAAGCAAACTCAGAGAGCACAAAGGACCCCACACTCATTTTCTTCCTCCTCCTCCCCTCCTCCTCCTCCTCCTCCTCCTCCTTCCCCTCCTTCTCTCTCTGCAACCCCCATTCTCTTCTGGGGAATTCTGGGAGTTGAAGTCCACCTGTCTTAAAGGGGCCAAGGTTGAGCAACGTGGCGTGAGCGTAATGTTTTTCACTGAAAACCTTCCTCCCGTTAAAGAACTCCAGCTTGGCAGAGGATGGCATTCCTGCGATTTTAGAGAGGAGATGATATCATTGGCCAATTTTAAGGGTGTGAGTTACTTCCCTGGAAGCGACATTTCGCTGCTGTGTTAGTGACACAACTTTCCTTTTAGCAAAAGTCTCGCTGACCAGATTGTGCCTCTCACACAAGTTCCTTCAAAGCGATGCTCTTTCATTATGAAGTTGTTTTGTCTCTCCGTGTTCGGGTGGGTGCTGTTGTGCGTGTGTGTGTATGTGTGTGGAAACGGCAATCGCTTGTGGAAGCAGCAAAACCCCACTCCGTTTTCTCCTCCACTTCAAAGCAAACCTCACTCTCTCCCTTTAATATTGGGTCCATTTAGCGCTTGGTAGCCCTGGTGAAATTCAAGGCAGTTCGGGTCCTTGGTGCCGTCAATCTTGGCTATTTGCTTGCAAGACATTTTATTACCCAACTAGGTAACACCATCAGTGCTGAAAGGGAGTGGGGTTCGGTCTCTGTAAATTGACAAGCGGCTTGCTCTGTTAGGGTGAGTGTTCTCATGGTCTTTACCGTTAGATTGTTTGTGTGAGTTCCTTAATTGGGGTAGATGGAGAGCGAACCCCACTCCTTCTTAGCCTGATGTTGTTATCTAGTTGGGTCATGAAACGTCTGCAAGGAAACAACCAAGCTCAGAGAGCACCAAGGACCCGCACTCATTGTCCCCCATCCTCCTCCTCCTCCTCCTCTTCCTCCACTCTGCAACCCTCATTCTCTTCTAGCTCTGATGATGTCACATAGTTGGGTAATGAAACCTCTGCAAGCGGACAACCAAGCAAACTCAGAGAGCACAAAGGACCCCACACTCATTTTCTTCCTCCTCCTCCCCCTCCTCCTCCTCCTCCTCCTCCTCCTTCCCCCTCCTTCTCTCTGCAACCCCCATTCTCTTCTGGGGAATTCTGGGAGTTGAAGTCCACCTGTCTTAAAGGGGCCAAGGTTGAGCAACCGTGGCGTAGAGCGTAATGTTTTTCACTGAAAAACCTTCCTCCCGTTAAAAAGAACTCCAGCTTGGCAGAGGATGGCATTCCTGCGATTTTAAGAGAGGAGATGATATCATTGGCCAATTTTAAGGGTGTGAGTTACTTCCCCTGGAAGCGACATTTCGCTGCTGTGTTAGTGACACAACTTTCCTTTTAGCAAAAGTCTCGGCTGACCAGATTGTGCCTCTCACACCGAAGTTCCTTCAAAGCGATGCTCTTTCATTATGAAGTTGTTTTTTTGTCTCTCCGTGTTCGGGTGGGTGCTGTTGTGCGTGTGTGTGTATGTGTGTGGAAACGGCAATCGCTTGTGGAAGCAGCAAAACCCCACTCCGTTTTTCTCCTCCACTTCAAAGCAAACCTCACTCTCTCCCTTTTAATATTGGGTCCATTTAGCGCTTGGTAGCCCTGGTGAAATTCAAGGCAGTTCGGGTCCTTGGTGCCGTCAATCTTGGCTATTTGCTTGCAAGACATTTTATTACCCAACTAGGTAACACCATCAGTGCTGAAAGGGAGTGGGGGGTTGCAGAGTGGAGGAGGATGGGAAGAGGGGGAGGAGGAGGACGAAGAGGACAATGACTGTGGGGTAATGAGTGCTCTCTGAGCTTGGTTGTTTGCTTGCAGGCATTTCATTACCCAGCTATGTAACATCATCAGTGCTAGAAGAGAATGGGGGTTGCAGAGAGGAGGAGGAGGAGGAGGAGGAGGAAGAGAATGACTGTGGGGTTCTGGGTGCTCGCTGATTGGTGCAACGATTCAGGGCTCAGGCTCAGGAAAGCTGCTATAAACATTAAACTCTGCAAAGATTTTGCCAATATAGGTACCGTGTTTCCCCGAAAATAAGACCCTGTCTTATATTTTTTTTGAACCCCGAAATAAGCGCTTGGCCTTATTTTCGGGGAGGTCTTATTATTTTGGGGCGCATGGAGGAAACCAGAGGAAATGGCGGGGACTGGACATGCGTTTAAATATTTTTTGGGAGGGCTTATTTTCCGGGGGGGGGAGGCTTATTTTAGGGCATGCGCTCAAAAGCCCGATTGGGCTTATTATCAGGGGAGGTCTTATTTTTAGGGAAACAAGGTAGTCCTCACCTTACCATCATCCATTTAGTGACCATTTTAAGTTACAACAGCACCGAAGAGAGCGATGGGCGGCCCTGTTTTCATACTTACAACTGTTGCCGCACTCCCATGATCAAAATCAGGACGCTTGGCAAAACACACACATATTTACAACAGTCGCCGCGTCCCCCGGGTCACACGATCCCCTTTTACGACCTCCTGATATGAGCCAAGTCGACGGGGAAGCCAGGTTCACCGAGCCACCGCCTGACTCGCTCAACAACTGCGGCGATTCGCTTAGCAACCCTGGCCCGAAAAGGTCATAAAATGGGGGCGCAACCTTGCGAATTCACTTAGCAACCGTTTTGCTCGGCAAGGGAATAATGGGTCGCACGTCGAGGACTACCTGTCTTTGAAATGAGGTCCTAGCTTGGCAGGGGATGGGATGATCGGTGACCCGCCGCTGACCTCGGGGAGTGAAAGTTGCAGATCGGAAGTTCCTAGCGGAGAATAACAGCGGTTGACATGTTCTGATTTAAATAGCAATGCCCTCCGTTTAAAATATGGTTCATTCCTCTGGTTCATTCCTCGGTCAAACTGTCCTTACTCTGTTTAATTGAATTAAGATGGGTAAATGAGTGATATATGCAGGCCGGAGAGAAAGAGAAAATCTGTTCCACAGATCTCCGTTATCCTTTCCTGGATGGTGTAAAACGAATCAATTAGAGGCATGTCAGAGCACCTTTTGCACACGCGCACACGCAACAGACAAACCTTTCCGGGCGTTGAAATTTAAAACGAAAGAAGAATGAACCATTTTTGTAACCCTGGTAGTTTTTTTTTTATTTTTATTTGCACTTCCCGTTTTGCTTCGAAGAAAGGAGAGCGGCTGGGCAGCGGCGGGTGAGGTGGGGGTGACCTTTCATTTCCTTTTTCTGTGGTTTGGGAGAACTTTCCCGTTTCTCAGAATAACAGCGGTTGACATGTTCTGATTTAAAACGAAAGGAAGGCCTGAAAAAGTTCATTCCTCTGGTTCATTCCTCGGTCAAACTGTCCTTAAAGAAATAAAGAAATAAAAGTTGGCGGGAAACGTCAGATCTCTTGTCCTTTCCTGGATGGTGTAAAACGAATCAATTAGAGGCATGTCAGAGCACCTTAGAATCGCTTGCGCCACACAGTCTAAATCCAACCCCCTTGAATTCCATTAACTTTAATCTAGGCCAATTTGGTATTAATTGTTAGTTGACTAGATTCTTCTGTATAAATCACATTACTTTAACTGGAACGTAATGTGTGGTCCCAATTCTTCACACCTGTCAAAAGCAGCCTCTGGTGGCTCAACAGACTAATGCAGCCTGTTATTAACAGCAGCTGCTTGCAATTACTGCAGGTTCAAGTCCCACCAGGCCCAAGGTTGACTCAGCCTTCCATCCTTTATAAGGTAGGTAAAATGAGGACCCAGATTGTTGGGGGCAATAAGTTGACTTTGTATATAATATACAAATGGATGAAGACTATTGCTTGACATAGTGTAAGCCGCCCTGAGTCTTCGGAGAAGGGCAGGATATAAATGCAAATAAAAAAATAAAAATAAAAATAAATGCTGTCATACTTCAGACGATTTACCTGTCTTTCTATCTGTCTCTATCATCTATCTATCTATCTATCTATCTATCTATCTATCTATCTATCTATCTATCTATCTATCTATCTATCTATCTATCTATCTATCTATCTATCTATCATCTATCTGTCTGTCTGTCTATCCTATCTATCTGTCTATCATCTCTCTCTATCCATCCATCCATCCATCCATCCATTCCATATCTAGCTATCTATCGATCTCTCATCCTGTTGTGACCAATTACTAAACACAATTTGCTCCTCAACAACTTATTTTATTAAAACAGCTGAGAATTAATTCATTCTCAGCTTCGTCCAAAACAACATTCTTAACAACCAGTCCGTTGGCCTTATCACCAACCTTTGATGTCTTTGGCAACCTGCCAAAGGCTTTTCTTGACAAAACCCCCACAAAGTTCAAGAGACGCTGACAAGAAGCACAGAAATCAATGTTGCTTTTCTACAAAGAACCCAATGGCTGGTTGCTGCTCTTTTAAGCCTTATGGGAGGGGCCAATCATCTTCTGGCCTTACTCCTGAGTTGTCCTTTTTTCTTCAGCTGCTCTTGCCTTCTTGGCAGCTCTTCGCATGCGTGCACTAGGAACAGGCTCCTCCTGTTCCTCTGCCTCTCTGCTGTCTGCCTCTGGAGGCTCCTGAGTCCGTGCATCGCTCCTAGATGGCCCTGGTTCCATCTCTGCCTCCGATGCAGAGCCCTCATCTGGGCCTTCCCCTCACTCCAGGACTGGCCCATTGTCTTCCACAACCTCCTCACTGTCTGATTCCATTGCCAGATCCGTGGGCTGCTGGCGGACCACAACACATCCCTGTCTATCCATCCATCCATTCAATCCATCCTATCTATCTATCTATCTATCTATCTATCTATCTATCTATCTATCTATCTATCTATCTATCATCTCTCTCTATCCATCCATTCCATCCATCCATCCATCATCATATCTATCTATCTATCTATCTATCTATCTATCTATCTATCTATCTATCTATCTATCTATCTTGTATGAGATAACAGAATACAGCATTAATGCGTACAATTCATAAAAGCAGCATATAAAATGTTTATCGAAATGCAAAACCTCAGAACAGTGAATTATTTTAAAAGCTCACAATACAAATAATGCATAAAATTATGAATTAAATTAAATTAGGTACGAGCAGTTACTGGAGTGACTCAACCTATGGCCTGATATCTAAATCATTGAGACTTGGACAGCAGCACTCTTGAGATAATTAATGTATTTCATGCAGGGATCCAGGGAATCTCCTGGGGAGGGGGGCTTTCACCCCATTACAACAGAAAGTTTGTGGGACGTTCACACAGTCACAGTTTGGATGATCAACCAGCTCCCATTTGTATTTCCAAAACAGGTAGTCCTCAGTTTACAGTTGAGCCCAAAACTTCCATTGTGTTGTGTCTGCGCCCCCTGAGCCGGGCCTCCTGCCAGAAAGTGACTTGGAGCCAGGCCTGCTGCCAGAAAGTGACTTGGAAAGTGAGGGGGAAGGGCCGTCAGGACTTACCTCAGGAGCACCGGCTTCCCTGGCTCAGCTCCAGGAACCAGAAGCAGGCCAGGTGGAAGAAATAACGAGGCCTCCGTCCCCTGACTCTTCCCCCCCCAGGCCACGCCTCCAGACCCAGCTGATGGCAATCAGGCCTGGCTGGACCCTAGGTTTCATAGGCAGGAGAGGCGGGAACAACAGAAGCAGGGGTGGGGCAGGCCTAGGAAGTGCTGAGTCATGGAGCCACACCCCACAGGATATAAAAGGCAGCGAGAGCTGCTGTGTCTCTTTGTAACAGGCAAATCCACTGATTGACTAAGAGCTGAAGTTTGTTCCTGGGTGACTCACCAGCGTCATGGAAGATAACGGAGGCTCTTGGCAGACGCTGGCTATTCTGCTGCCAGAGCTGATAGTGCCGGCTAATTAAGCCATCACTTGGACGGAGGCGAAGGAGGACAGAACACATTGCTAAGTGAGACAGTGAAGTATATTTTGCCCAATTTTGCGATTTTCCTTGTCAATAATTACTTGTACGGCTGCGATTGTTAAGTTAGTCACCCGGCTGTTAAGTGAATCTGGCTTCCCCATTGACTTTGCTTTTGAGAAGGTCACAAAAGGGGATCCCATGACCCCGGGGCATTGCAACCGTCATAAATACAAGTCAGTTACCAAGCGCCTGAATTTTGATCACCTGACCATGAGGACGATATAATGGTCGTAAGTGTGAAAAGCGGACATGAGTCACTGTTTTTAGTGCCGCCGTAACTTTGAAGACTCATTAAATGAAGGGTTGTAAATCAAGGACTATCCTTTTGGCAGCTGCCATGGTTGGTTCAGAACTGGTTCAAATGATCATCTTTGGAGATTGAATAGAGGCCGTTCTTCAGTTGCATCGTGAGAGGTTCTTGCTGCTGTCCGAGTTTGGTTTTTTTCTTGCAGGCGTTTCATTACCCAACTAGATAACATCATCAGTGCCAGAAGGGAATGGGAATTGCAGAAAGGAGGAGGAGGAGCAGGCGGAACAGAAAGGACAATGGGGTCCTTTGTGCTCTCTGAGCTTGGTTGCTTCTTTGCAAACGTCTCATCACTCAACTAGGTAGCATTATCAGTGCTACTTGACATCTTAGGAGCCAGTTACCAAAAGTCTGAATTTTGATCGCAAAATGGGGATGCTATACTGATTGTAAGGGTGAAAAATGGTCATAAGTCACTTTTTTCAGTTCTGTTGTAACCTGGGTCACTAAAGGAACTGTGGTACATCAAGGACTATCTGTCTATAATCCCACCCCCCCCACCCCCAAGCAGGATCTATGACTGTGATAGTGAACCTATGACACGCATGCCACAGGTTACACATGTAGCCATATCAGCGGGCATACGATCTCAGACCACCAGAAGTTGGCAAATGGACTGTTTCGGGCCACCAGGGCGGAGGGGAAGGCTGTTTTTGTCCTCCCCAGACTCCTAGAAAGGCTCTGGAGCCAGGTAAGAGAGAAAAACGGGCCTACCAGGCCATCACATGCCAGGAGTGGGGGGGTGTCACGTGGGAGGGCGAGGCGCATAAAATTATGGGTGTTGGCACGCGCACCAACCCCCCCTCCCCGCCCCCCCAGTACCCGATGGCAAAAAGGTTACCCATCACTGATCTATGAAGTCTGGCAGGAGGCAGGCAGCTTTTCAGTGTTTCGGATGCCATCTGAATTTATGGCGTCCTTAGAAAAGCCATCAGGGTATATAACACCCGGCTTCTTGCCAAGGTTTGAGTTGTGCAAACACAACAGCCTGTAAACGGTTTAGGTGACAAATCTGTCACATTTGTCCTGCACTTCGAGAGATTGGGAGAAAGGAAGGGTGGGGGGGACGGAGCCCGGCGTCCAAATCCTCTCTTGTAATTGTGTGACAAATCGGATTCCTGGATTGCAACTGGAAAGCTCTACACAAATGGTGTGGCCCATTAATTTCATCACCCACGGTCTTGCGGGCAGGCCAGATGGCTCGCCCGCGAAACGGCCTCGTTCCCCAATTGCTGCGAACACGTCTAGTCTGGGGAAAAAAAGAAGATTGCATAGTAATTTCACAGGTTTTTTGGTGGTTTTTTTTCATTAGTTAATCTGCGCTAGAGAGGCTTCGAAGATCCCATCGGTTTAAGTCACTTGGTATTTGTGAAATTCCTGGCGCATCGTGCGAAAAGCTGATTTCCCATCCAAGCTGCCGAGCTGGACCTTAAGACGGCCGGTGGTCAAAATTGGGGGAATAGGGAAAACATCAGCCTGGCTTCATTTTAAATCTGTTTTGGGTGTTGTTTTTTTTGTAGTTTGTGTTCAGATTAGGAGTGTCAAACTCATTCCTCCTTAGTTCTAGGTTGTTTCTTTCACTGATTAGTTTCCATCTGTTGCTTCTTCTCCTGCCTTCAGGTGCTTTGGAGAATAGCTTGACTCCCTCTTCTTTGGGGCAGCCCCTGAGATATTGGAAGATAGCTATCATGTCTCCCCTGGTCCTTCTTTTCATCAAACTAGACATACCGAGTTCCTGCAACCGTTCTTCATATGTTTTAGCCTCCAGTCCCCTAATCCTCTTTGTTGCTCTTCTCTGCACTCTTTCTAGAGTCTCCACATCTTTTTTTACATCGTGGCGAGCAAAACTGGGTGCAATATTCCAACTGTGGCCTTACCAAGGCACTCAGGGTTGAACTGTGGGGTCTTTGGTGCTCTCAGAGCTTGGTTGTTTTCCTGCAGACGTTTCGTGACCCAAGTAGATAGCATCATCGGCGCTGGCACAGCGGGATAGCACTGATGGCGTGACCTAGTTGGGTCGTGAAATGCCTACAAAAAGTTCACAGAGTACCAAGAGACCCCACAGAATAGATCTTTCATCTGATGTGGTCTAGCCCAGGGGTCTCCAACCTTGGCCATTTTAAGCCAGGCGGATTTCAACTCCCAGAATTCCCCAGCCAGCAAAGCTGTCGTGTCCCACTCCCACTCCGACGCATGAGTCAAGGAAGTCCGTAACAGACTTGGCAACGAAGCCTTTGCAGCTTACCAAGTTTCTTCGAGGTTTATCAGGGCAGGCAGGAGTCCCAAGTTGTGACTTCAGCGATAGAGTCCAATATCAGCAAACTAGCTAAGACTTTGCTTGACTCAAGGTTGGAATGCCAAAAGCAGGTCCTTTATATAGGCCGTGGGGTGTGGCTCCATGACTCAGCATTTATCCAGGCCTGCCCCACCCCTCCTTCTGCTGGCGTCGCCTCTCAGATCTCCGGAAGCGAGGGTCCTCCGACTCTGAATTGTCTTCAGCTGGATCTGCTGTCAGAGTCTGGGAAAGGGAGGGGTCAGAGGGAGTAGGCCCGGGTAATTCCACCACCTGGCTGGCTTCCTGCTCTGAAGGCTGAGCCAAAGGAACACACGCCATATGAGTGAGGTTTATTGTGCTTCTCCTTTCACTCCTTGAATCCTCTCAGGGCATGGGGCCAGGGCTGGGGGCTGGAGGCATGACAGGCCATTCATCTTCATTATCAGACTTGGAGTCTGATAACAGGCCCGGTTGGAGACGGGAGGGACCCGGCTGAGGAGAGGACGGAGGACGAGTCACAACACTGGCCAAGGTTGGAGACCCCTGGGCTAGACCACTTGGATGATGCTTTATGAGGAATTCAGATATCTGGGTTTACTTCAGATAAGACCCCATATATCAGGGGTGTCAAACTCAAGGCTGGGGGCCGGATCCAGACCGCGGGGTGCTTAGATCTGGCCTGTGGGGCCACCCTGGAAACAGCAAGGCCCACGGTGCCTCTGCCAGCGAAAACAGAGCTCGGGCAGTGGGTTGCAGGAGGCCATCGCAGCCATAAACAAGAGTTCAGGAGCCCGTTTTCTCTGCCAGAGTGCCACCATAGGTGCCCTCGACACGAGTGAAAACGAGGTGGCCGTGCCCACCCTGGCCACGCCCGCTTCATCCCCATCCCCCCCCCCCGAGGTCAAACACAATCCTGATAAGGCCCTCGATGAAATCAAGTTTGACACCCCCAATTTAGATTGTTACGGAGAATTAGGAAACGGATGAGTATCTAGTGATTAACTCTGTTGGTTTTGTTTTTTTTAAATTTTCATTGTAAGCGGCGACTCAAGATCTTGGACGATGGAGGAGTGTATAAGCTAAAATAATAGTCCTCGGCTTATAACTCGAATCAGACCATTTGTTTAATGACCATTCAAAGTTACGCTGAGAAATGCAACTTATGAGCGTTGTTCGCACTTAACGACCATTGCAGCGCTCCCCGTGGTCACGTGATTAAAATTCGGACAACTGGCGTGTGTTTACGACACTTGTACTGTCCCGGGGGTCATGTGATCCCCTTTTGTGACCTTCTGACAATTAAAGTCAACGGGGAACCCCGATTCACTTAACGGCCGTGTTGCTAACTCAACAACTGCAGCGATTCCCTTAACACACTGTTGTCAAGAAAGGTCGTAAAACGGGGCAACGTTCACTTAAAAACTGTCTTGCTTAGCAACGGAAATGTTGGGTTCAGTTATGGTTGTAAGTCGAGAACTAAATACATAACTAAAATTTAATAAATATTTTTG
Organism: Ahaetulla prasina; assembly: GCF_028640845.1. Classification (NCBI taxonomy): domain Eukaryota; kingdom Metazoa; phylum Chordata; class Lepidosauria; order Squamata; family Colubridae; genus Ahaetulla; species Ahaetulla prasina. The sequence goes on from NC_080539.1 coordinate 7,474,708, forward strand.
GCAATGATATATAACGTTCTGATACCTTTATGATGTACCCACATTTTCTTTTCTTTTTTCTTTTTCTCTTTCCTTTCTTCTTTTCTTTCTTCTTTTCTTTTACATCTTCGTCGTTTACAGACCAGGAGTTCACCGTGTGTCAGCTCTCCAGTCTTTACTGTCTCTCTCAGCTCAACTACTCATCAACCGATGCACATAAACCATGGGATTTGTAGTCCCGCAGTACTCAAACGGCCACAACCTATCAATCCCTCCCCTCAGATGAGCCCACAAAGTTTAGCTTTGTGAAAACCATTTTGCTTTCTTTTACAAGAAGACTTGAAACCAACCCACGAACGAGCCGATATACAAAATGAAATCGAACGGAGTCAGATTTAAGAGTGAATTGAAGTGAAACCAGTGACTGCTTATTTACTTCCATAACGCATCGCAACTTGGAGCGGAACATAAATAATATGTTTATATCTATAGCATATATAATACTTATATTCGTATGAAAGGAAATACAGGCAGTCCTTGACTTAGAACGCTTCATTAAAGTGACTATTCATTAACGTTACGGTTCAAAACCACAGTGGCGCTGAAAAAAGTGATCCATGATCGTTTTTCATACTTAGGACCCCGCATCACATGATCCAAATTCAGATGCTTGACAGCTGACTCATATTTACGACGGTCGCTGTGTCCCGGGATCATGTCGTCCCCTTTTGCGAGAAAGTCATAAAGTGGACTTGACGACATATATACATTTGGGGCTCAGTTATGGCCGTAAGTTGAGGACTTCCTGTACTTACTTTTACCCGCGCTGCTAATTTTAATCTTTGACTTAACGGTGTAGCGCTTTTTTCACCGTTTAATCGTTTCGTATGGTTAATTACGACGTCGTAAATTTAATAAATAAAACGAACGAACAAATGAATGAACGAATGATCTGTCGGTTGTCGTTGGAAGGCTCTATCCTTTAAAAACCTCCTGCTCGGCCGCATCCCGGCGCCCCTTTAAGCATTAACCATATATTGATTTTTAATTCAATCTGTGCCCAGGGAATAAAACTGCATGCAGCACACAGCAGAATGGAAGTGCCAGGGTGGGTTACAATCAAACTGCCATGTCACGTTGCCGGAAAGCTGTTAAGCACTCCAGCTCATTGTGTCTGAACCTCACCCTTAAGTGCCATTTGTCCTGTAGGCAGTTGGATGAAAGCATCCGTCTCGGTGACAATAATTCACCCAAACTCGTAAGATTTGTATACCAAGATCGGAGAGAAAACTCACATTGTTGGCCATACATTACGGAAAGCCCGGTGCAAAATGAATAGGGCTCAGGACATTGATGGTGTCACGAGTTTGCAGCGACTTTCCTGATTAACCCCATACCTACCCCTGGTTGTGAAAGTAAAAAACCAAGACAGGAAGACAATCGGACTCGTCCGAGCTGGGATGCTGGAGAAGGCTCCTGCGTATTGTTTGGACAGCAAAGGTGACCAACAAGCAAGCATTGGAGCGCAATACACCCGACAGGTCACTCGGAGGCAAAAATCACGAAACCGCGTCCCGCTTACTTTGGCCATGTTCGTGTGTGGGAATTCACCGGAGAAACGAATTATGTTGGGGAGAGTTAGCGGTAAAAGGAAACCAGAACAAAATCAAAACACGACAGCCATCAAAGCTGACACTAGCCAGAGCATAGAACAACTCAACAAAATGGGAAGATGGGGGTGAGACTTGGCCCATAGAATCACCGTTCATTCGGACACACAACCGAATGGATAATATCATCATCCTGATTAAAATGCATCTGACGTCCCCTTTATTGGCACAGCCTAACCTTGCTTATGCGTCGAGCAATTATGAGTAATTTATAGTCCTTAGTATTAATGGATTTGATCCGTGTTTGGTACTCTCCTCTCTCTGTTTTCGTTTATTTCTTTTACCGGAGGTATTCTATTTGATTTCCGGCAGTTTTTCGTACGGCGGTTGCTGATTTAAACAATACTGGGATACTAAAAAGCCAAATAGTCTAAAGAAAAGAAGAATTAGGGGTGACATGACAGCAGTATTCCCGTATTTGAGGGACTGCCACAAAGAAGAGGGGGTCAAATTATTTTCCAAAGCACTAGAAGGCAGGACAAGAAACAATGGATGGAAACTCATCAAGGAGAGAAGCAACCGGGAATTAAGGAGAAACTTCCTAACAGTGAGGACAATTAACCAGTGGAACCGCTTGCCACCAGAAGTTGTGGGTGTTTCATCACTGGAGGTTTTTAAGAAGAGACTGGGCAGTCACTTGTCTGAAATGGTACAGGTTCTCCTGCTTGAGCAGGGGGCTGGACTAGAAGACCTCCAAGGTCCCTTCCAGCTCATTCTATTCTATTCAAATTTAAGTACAGATAGTCCTCAATTTACCACCGTTCATTTTGTGAGTGTTTTGAAATTACAACAGCACTAAAAAAAGGGACTCGTGATCGTGTTTCACACTTACGACCCCCATGTTCATGGCATTCGGGTAACAAATGTCTCACCACAACAGTAATTTTGGGCTTAATTGTTGTAAAGTCAAGGACTATGGGACCTCTGTTTATCAAATTTAGACACCATCCATCTCTAAACAATTCCATCCTTCCGTTGTTGTTTTTTTCCAGTGCCCCCAAATCAAGAAAGTTCCGTAGTCAAAACAACCTACATTTAGATCAATATACATAGAGCAGAATTTAAATTCCCTTCAGGGAAGGGTTGATTGCCTCTTTAAGAACATTGGCTTTTTCAAAGTTTGGGGTTAAAATTGGCCTCTTTCCGTTACCGTATGCTTGCAACAATTAATTTGTTAAAGCTGATTGGGGGGCTCGTTAGTGAGTATTAAGTTATCATTAATGGAGAGAGAGGCTGAGCTTTAATTGTATTTCAATTTGGTTCCTTCGTAGCACAATTATTGCTGGGACGAGCAATAAGCAATTAAGAAAAACCACTTGAAATAAAATGGCATAAAACAACTCCAGAGTACGAACTGTTTCACACAACCACAATTTACTTCCAGTCAGACATGAAGAGGCTTTGGCTAGCCATCCTTGGCAGTTATAATGCAGCGAACTGATGCCGTAGATCAAGTACTTTCTCTGTAGTGAATCCCCCACTGGGGGACATCACCCCTGTGGAAATAACACTGAAAATAAGATGTTTTGGTTACCACTGGTTCGCCGCGCGCACGCTCACTTCGTGCGTGCGCACACCTTCCACATATACCCCCGGCCTTCCATTTATACTTTGCTTGCGTGCGTGCCTTCTGCGCATGTGCCTGGCCTCGAAAACATGGCTAAATAAGACAGCATAGCGCCGGGGTGGGTGGGCAGCTCTCCCTCCCCCAGCGATCTCTGCTACCGGTTCGGTCAAACCGGTCTGAACCGGCTGACATCATCACAGTCGAAATAAGATTGGAAATAAGTTATGAGTTTCTCTGCCCTCCCCTTAAGGAGGTCCATCTGGTGGGACCGAGAAGCAGGACCTTCTCCGTGGTGGCTCCCTCCTTGTGGAGCATCATCCCTGCAGAGATAAGATTGGCTCCCATTTGGATCCTCTGAAGTCTTCAGGCTCTGAAGACTCGGTTTCACCAACGGGCCTGGGGATCTCCGTGTGGGTTGGAGCCCATCAAGAAGGACTAAGGGTGACATAATAGCAGTCTTCCAATATCTCAGGGGCTGCCCCAAAGAAGAGAGAGTCAAGCTATTCTCCAAAGCACCTGAAGGCAGGACAAGAAGCAATGGGTGGAAACTAATCAAGGAGAGAAGCAACTTAGAACTAAGGAGAAATTTCCTGACAGTTAGAACAATTAATCAGTGGAACAACTTGCCTGCAGAAGTTGTGAATGCTCCAACACTGGAAAAATTTAAGAAAATGTTGGATAACCATTTGTCTGAAATGGTGTTGGGTTTCCTCTACCTGGGCAAAGGGTTGGACTAGAAGACCTCCAAGGTCCCTTCCAACTCTGTTGTTGTTGTTGTTGTTGTTGTTGTTGTTGTTGTTGTTGTTGTTATTATTATTATTATTATTATTATTATTATTATTATTATTATTAAGTACTTGGTTTGATCGTTGCCACCCGGGGTTGGGGGGTTTATTGGGTCTTATATTTCCAAACCTCTTTCTCCATTCAAATAAACGGCGGGTGTGATTTGTCGTGACCCTTTGGGAGGGGAACACAAGTCATTTTTTTTTTTAAAGAACCCAGAACGGAGGAAAAGGCTAACTCGAAAGGACCACAAAGTCTCTTTATTTGTCTTTTAAAATCGATACCTCCAGCTCAGGATTTTTGTGACATTCGCCCAGAGGGGAAACTCCGGTCCCTTCGATCACACTGTGCGTCCATTGTCTTGAACTGTCAGGGTTGTAACACGTAAGACTGTTTGCATAGCGTGCTAACTTTGTCCGGGTCAGTTCCAGTCTGGAGCTGTTCGAAATGAAAAACATGCCCCAGTTGGGCTTAGAGCCGGGTCAACAGCTGGCGAAAGGATATGGCAATCATTTATATAAATATGCTTTCTTGAGCCTGCACAAAAACATTTTTTTTATATTATTTAAAAGAAGAAGGAGGAAAAAAAATGTAAAAAAAAAAAAACCTCAACCCAACAGCTGGGAAGGGTTGAAAGTAGCCCGAAGGCTAGTTAGTTCCCTTCCAGATGGAAAGGTTAGACTGAGGCTAGCCAGACTGCTCTGCATAGACTTCCGCTTTGAATTAGAAATAAAAAAGCCGACGAGCGAAGTCGAGAGGAAGCCAAGCTGCAAGGGTGTTTTGCACTGTTTTTTTCACCTAACTTAATCAAATAAAGCAGAGCATTTCCGCAAGGGAAGCCTTGCCTTGATTGGGCATTCATGCTTGGCGTTCTCCGGTGCGTGCCGATCGCCAGCTCTTGCTGCGGCATTTCGCGACTCGCACAAAGGGGATTTGCCGTGTGCTTCGGCCTCTTTGGCACCCGTCGGAGAATCGGCCTGCAGCGGGATCCAGAAGTGAGTAGCACGACTCCTTGCTTGCCTTTGAATTTCGATGCCGGAGGACTTCATCGCAACATTTGCGCAGGCCCCTCCGAGTTATGGAGAAGGAAAGATCTTCTCATGAAAGCCCAGTTAAATATAACCGTTCTCCCTCTTCCCTCAGCCCCCAGCCCCCGGGTTCCTTTGGTAACACGCAATGTGAGAAGTAATGAAAGACAAAACGCAGGGTATCAGCCACTACATAGGATTAAACAGGCAGAAGACTAGCAGAGCAAACACCCAACTAGCAGTCAGAAGACACAACGAAAACTCCTTAATAATTGCACAACGCATGGGCAGACTGAACCATAGTTTCAACTGGGAAACGGTGGGCGTCCCAGATCAAGCCAAATCCCAAAACTCTAGGGAATTCTTGGAAGCCTAGCACTCAAGAAAAGTTTGGCCATCAACAGGCACATAGAAACAAAGGACATCTACCCGCCATTAAAAAAGAGACAGTCCAAAAGCTAAAACATCTTCTGGCCAGCCGTAAAATCAGTTCTTCTAAACTGGATTTGCCTTTCTCCCTTCCAAGCACAGCTTCCAAGAGAAAACGGCATTTTCATCTCTGCAGAAGACTTGCACAACGCATGGATAGATCGTCCCAAAGGTGCTTTTTCAAGAGGCAACTGGGCTTTCCGGTTTTTTTTGGAAGACGTTTCGCTTCTCATCCGAGAAGCTCAGAGCTGAAGAATCCTCTTGGATGAAAAGCGAAACGTCTTCAAAGAAAAATCAGAAAGTCCAGTTGCCTCTTGAAAAAGCACCTTTGGGGACAACCATGACCTGGATGATTGAGAATCTCTATAGGCATGGATAGATTGAACCCGTAGTTTCAACTAGGAAGCTGTGAGCACCCTAGATCAAACTAAATCCAAAAATATTAGAGAATTCCTGGAAACCTGGCACTCAGACAAATTGGCCATCGACAGGCACATTGAGATAAGCAACATCTACATACCATTCAAAAGAGACATTCAAAAAGCCAAAAAGGAAACAAAACACCTCCTCACTACCAGTCAACAAACAGATGAGCAGAGATTAACTTCAAGAGTACTGCTAGACCAACCATCAAGCAGCAAACTAATCGAGAAGCCATCAAGAATACTTCCAGTGACAGGGCAAGGTGGGAACTTGTACATAAACAGAGAGTAAATGCCCTTCTAGCACTGATGATTTCTCCTAATTTGGATCTCGTTTTCGTGAGCTTCCACACATTGCTTCTTGTCTACTCTGCTATGGAGAATAAATTGATCCCCCTCTTCTCTGTGACAGCCCTTCAAGTTATAGAATACAGAATAATGAGAGTTGGAAGGGACCTTGTAGGTCATCTAGTCCAACCCCCTGCTCAAGTAGGAGACCCTATACCATTTCTGACAGATGGCTGTCCGGTCTCTTCTTGAAAACTTCCAATGGTGAAGCTCCCACAACTTCTGAAGGCAACGCCCGTTCCATTAATTGATTGTTCTCACTGTCAGGAAATTCCTCCTTATTTCCAGGTTGAATCTCTCCTTGATCAGTTTCCATCCATTGTTCCTTGTCTGGCCTTCAAGTGCTTTGGAAAATATGTCCCTTCCTCTCTGTGACAACCCTTCAAATATTGGATCACTGCTGTGATCCAATCTGCTATGTCACTAGACTAGCCATGCCCAGTTCTTGCAACTATTCTTCATATATTTTAATCTCCAGTCCCCTCATCATCCTGGTTGCTCTTCTCTGTACTTTTTCCAGAGTCCCAACATCTTTTTTTTATAGTGTGGTGACCAAACTGGATGCAGCATTCTAGGTCTGGCCTTACTAAGGCTATAAAGTGGTATTAGTATCTCACTTGATCTTGATGGTATCCCTCTGTTAATGCAATTTAGGATTGCATTGGCTTTTTTGGCTGCCGCTGTACACTGTTGTCTCATATTGAATTGGTTGTCTACTAAGACTCCAAGATCCCTCTCACAGTTCCTGCTATTAAGCCTAGTTTCACCCAGTCCGCATGTGTACTTTTGGTTTGTCTTGCCTAAGTGTAAGACTTTCCTTTTCTCTACATTGAATTTCATTTTGTTAGATCGGGCCCAGTGTTCAAGTCTGTCAAGATCCATCTGGATCTGGAGCCTATCCTACAACCTAAGGTGTTGGCTATTCCTGCCAGCTTAGTATCATCTGCAGATTTGGTGAGTTCCCCTTCTATTCCTTCATCTAAGTCACTTTTGAAGATATTGAAGAATCCTGGGCCTAAGACGGAACCTTGTGGTACCCCACTGCTTGCTTCTCTCCAGGTAGACGTAGACCCATTAAGGACTACTCATTGAGTACGGTGTGTCAGCCGGTTACGAATCCATCTGGTGGTGATCTTGACTGAATCCCTGTGCTAATGCAGTTTAGGATTGCATTGGCTTTTTTGGCTGCCGCCGCACACTCTTGGCTCATATTTAACTGGTTGCCCACTAAGACTCCAAGATCCCTCTCACAGTCACTGCTATTAAGCCAGGTCTCACCAAATCTGTATGTGTCCTTTTAGTTTTAATAATAATAATAATAACAGAGTTGGAAGGGACCTTGGAGGTCTTCTAGTCCAACCCCCTGCCCAGGCAGGAAATCCTACACCAGGTCAGACAAATGGTTATCCAACATTTTCTTAAAAATTTCCAGTGTTGGAGCATTTACAATTTCTGCAGGCAAGTTGTTCCACTGGTTAATTGTTCTAACTGTCAGGAAATTTCTCTTTAGTTCTAAGTTGCTTCTCTCCTTGATTAGTTTCCACCCATTGCTTCTTGTTCTACCTTCAGGTGCTTTGGAGAACAGCCCGACTCCCTCTTCTTTGTGGCAACCCCTGAGATATTGGAACACTGCTATCATGTTTCCCCTAGTCCTTCTTTTCATTAAACTAGGCATACAAAGTTCTCCCAACCGTTCTTCATATGTTTTAACCTCCAGTCCCCTAATCATCTTTGTTGCTCTTCTCTGCACTCTTTCTAGAGTCTCAGCATCTTTTTTACATCGTGGCGCCCAAAACTGAATGCAATATTCCAAGTGTGGCCTTATAAGGCCTTATAAAGTGGCAATAACACTTCACGTGATCTTGATTCTATCCCTCTGTTGATGCAGTTTTTCTTGCCTAAGTGTAAGATTTGACTTTACACTGAATTTCATTTTTTTCGCTGTGTTGGAAGATGGCTGTTTTTTCACCCCTAAGCCTTCTCTTTGTTAGAGTAAGCATGCCCTAGTTCCCTTAACTGTTCATCGTAGGGTTTAGCCTCCAGACTCCTGATCTTTGCAACACCCGTAACACCTTCAAGTTTGATATTAGACAGAATTTCCCGATGAGAAGAGCTATTAGCAGTAGGACACCTCATGAATGTTCCACTTTTTTGGAGTTCTTCAAATAGGGACTGGATGGTCATATCCCTGAAATGCTTTACCACAGGGGTCACCAACCTTTAGGACCTCGGGGACCACAAAATTCATAATTTTAAATCCCGCGGACCACTAATAGGATCTACCTAAGGACCGGCTGGGTGGGCATGGCTAGGTGGTCATGTGACTGGGTGGGCGTGGCCAACTAGATGTCACTCACATCGAGGGGTGCCTTACCAGCCTCTACTCACTACTCCGCTCCCAGCCCCTCTTCCCCTCCCCACCTGGGCTCCTTACGGCCCCAAAAGGAGGCAGTTGTTGGAGCTAAGCAGCCACCACAAGAAAGAGTTGGCAAAACAGCTCAGTTCAAATTGGATCTGACCGAGAAAGAGGCTCAGCAGAAGCACCTCACTGAGGACTACGAGCATAGGCTTTCCAAGCAGTACCTGCGGGAGTGAAAGGCCAGGTACTGGCACCTGGAGGCTCAGCGGGCTGAGATGGTCTGCCAGTTCCAGGCCTTGATGCTGTCCCACTGGAATGAGGCCCTCTGGCTCTTCGCCACCAGCAGCACTTCCCTCCAGCCTTCACCCAAAGCCCCGCACCAGGAGGCTGAAGCAGACCCCAAGTCAGAATTTCTGCCCCCCTCCAACCCACCCCAAAGGGGGAGACTCTCTGCAGCAACAAATGTTCATTGCACATATCTCTTCCGGGGGGGGGCGTAGTTTGAGGACCCCTGATTTAGTGCCATATTAAAAAAGGCAAATAATTTTTCTGCAAACCACCAACATTTTCTCGCAGACCACCAGTGGTCCATGGACCACCGGTTGGTGACTCTACCAGCTGCACTCATTAGAAGATTGAAAGTGATGACCTCAGAGGTCCCTTCCAACTCAGATGCTGTCCTTCTCCGGCAAAGAACATAAGAATATAAATTTGAATAAATAAATAAATAAATAAATAAATATCTAGGAACGCACTTTAAGCTCCCACATATCTCCTGAACTACGTTCTCCTAATGTGGAATTATGCGTCCTGGATTTCAGATTTGATTGTTGTTTCAGAGCGATGCTTCACATTTTCTATTGGCTCCGTCACCATCCCGATGTCGTGCTTTGTCAGTTATGGTGGGTTTCCAATATTAATAATAATAATAACAACAGAGTTGGAAGGGACCTTGGAGGCCTTCTAGTCCAACCCCCTGCCCAGGCAGGAAACCCTACACCATCTCAGACAGATGGTTATCCAACATTTTCTTAAAAATTTCCAGTGTTGGAGCATTCACAACTTCTGAAGGCAAGTCGTTCCACTTATCGATTGTTCTCACTGTCAGGAAATTTCTCCTTAGTTCTAGGTTGCTTCTCTCCTTGATCAGTTTCCACCCATTGCTTCTTGTTCTACCCTCAGGTGCTTTGGAGAATAGTTTGACTCCCTCTTCTTTGTGGCAGCCCCTGAGATATTGGAAGACTGCTATCATGTCTCCCCTAGTCCTTCTTTTCATTAAACTAGGCATACCGAGTTCCTGCAACCGTTCTTTATATGTTTTAGTCTCCAGTCCCCTAATCATCTTTGTTGCTCTTCTCTGCACTCTTTTCTTAACCATCGGTTCACTGCATGCTCCTTTACGTGCAAGCCTGCCCTCCGCGCATGCGCCCAGCCTCAAAAATGTGCCTAAATAGGAAGGCATAGACCGAGGCGAGTGGGCGGGTGACTCACCTGCAATTTCCACTACCAGTTCGCCTGAACCGGTACAAACCGGTTTTATACCATACAACCTCTGGTTATGATGCCTCTAACGGCAACATCTTCTTGCGCTTGGGAAGAGAGATTGGGGGAAGCACCAGAAGGCAGATCAAGAAGCAACAGATGGAAACTAATCAAGGAGACAACCGGTCTAAAACTAAGGAGAAATTTCCTGACAGTGAGAACAATTAATCCGTGGAACAACTTGCCTCCAGAAGTTGGGAATTGTCCAACACTGGAGGTTTTTAAGATGAGATTGGACAACCGTTTGTCTGAAGTGGTGTAGGGTCTCCCTACTTGAGCAAGGGGTTGGACTAGAACAGGGGTCTCCAACCTTGGTCCCTTTAAGACTTATGGACTTCAACTCCCAGAGCAAAGCTGGTTGAGGAACTCTGGGAGTTGAAGTCCACAAGTCTTAAAGGGACCAAGGTTGGAGACCCCCGGCCTAGCATCTCCTGCTTGAGCTGGGGGCTGGACTTAGAAAGCCTCCAAGGTCCCTTCCAACATGTTGTTCTAGGTTTTGTGTTTTAAGTTGAACCTTCAGTTGGCCTGGGCTTCTACCTGCCTGCCTCTCTGGTTTGAAATAACAGCGTTCCTTTAAATTCAGTAATATTGGGCATTTAAAGGAAAGAGGGTGGGAGGAGGACGTGAAGGAGGATAGATGTAAGATTTCCACTGCAAGGCTCATTGGCCTTACAGTTAACTAGTGCAGATATTCTCTGGGGTGTAACTTCAACGGAAGCCTCGAGGAATTACTTGCACGCATGCAAACCATGTGGTTGAATCTCCTGTGAATTCATTCATGGGTGCTGCGCGGCTTGTATATCCTTCCTTCTTCCCTCCCTTCCTCCCTCCTTCCCTCCTTTTCCTTACTCTTTCTTTCTGTCTTTCGTTCTTTCTTTTTTTCTTTTTCTTTCTTTCCCTCTTTTTTTCCCTCTTTCTCTCTCTCTCTCTCATTTCCCTCCCTCCTTCTCCTGGACTTGCCCTTTCTTTCTTTCTTTCTTTCTTTCCTTCCTTCCTTCCTTCCTTCCTTCCTTCCTTCCTTCCTTCCTTCCTTCCTTCCTTCCTTCCTTCCTTCCTTCCTTCCTTCCTTCCTTTTCTCTCTCTCTCTTTCTGTCTCTCTCCCTTTCCCCTCCCTCCTACTTGCCTTTCTTTTCTTTTCTTTTCTTTTCTTTTCTTTTCTTTTCTTTTCTTTTCTTTTCTTCCTTCCTTCCTTCCTTTTCTTTTCTTTGTTTCCTTTTCTCTCTGTCTCTCTCTCTCTTTCTTTCTCTCTCTCTCTCTCCCTTTCCCCTCCCTCCTTGTCCTTGGTTTGCCCTTCCTTCCTTCCTTCCTTCCTTCCTTCCTTCCTTCCTTCCTTCCTTCTTTCTTTTCTTTTCTTCTTTTCTTTTCTTTTCTTTTCTTTTCTTCGCTTCCTTTCTTCCTTCCTTTTCTCTCTCTCTCTCTCTCTCTCTCCCTTTCCCCTCCCTCCTTCTCCTTGGTTTGCCTTTCCTTTCTTCCTTCCTTCCTTTCTTCTTCCTTTCTTTTCTTTTCTTCCTTTCTTTTCTTTTCTTCGCTTCCTTTTCTCTCTCTCTCTCTCTCTCTCTCTCCCTTTCCCTCCCTCCTTCTCCTAGCCTTGCCCTTTCTTTTCTTTTCTTTTCTTTTCTTTTCTTTTCTTTTCTTTTCTTTTCTTTTCTTTTCTTTTCTTTTCTTTTCTTTTCTTTTCTTTTCTTTTCTTCGTTTCCTTTTCTCTCTCTCTCTTTCTCTCTCTCTCTCTCCCTTTCCCCTCCCTCCTTCTCCTTGGTTTGCCCTTCCTTTCTTCCTTTTTCCTTTCTTCCTTTCTTGTCACCAAAGGAGGAAATTTAAAACTACCTGCAGGACGTCCTTCTACCTTAGTCTGGGACCCTGAGGCCTTAACCTCTTGACCCTGGAGGTTAGGGGTCTGGGTGCTTTTTTATCCTCCTTGATTCCTGGGTATCTGCCCACTTCCTTCTACACATTAGTGCCTTGTTACAGACGGAAATTAGAAACACCATTGCGGGCCTGCTGGAGGCCATGTTCTCCTTGTCCGATAAGACCCCCACTTCACCTATGCAACCCCTGGCTGTAAACGGCAAAGAGAGAAGGCAGAACGGAAGAGGAGCCTTGGGCTCTTGGGACAGATTTTGTTCAAAATAGCTCTGCTTCCAAAAATGGGCACACAGGCAGTCCCCGACTTACAACGATTGGATTAACGTTCCTTCTAAGTTACTACAAAGAGCACTGGAAAAATGACTTACGACTGTTTTTCACACTTACGACCGTTGCAGCATCGTCACAGTTATGTGATGGAAATTCAGATGCTTGGCAACTGACTCATATTTATGGCAGTTTCCTTCCTTCCTTCCTTCCTTCCTTCCTTCCTTCCTTCCTTCCTTCCTTTCTTTTCTTTTCTTTTCTTTTCTTTTCTTTTTCTTCGCTTTCCTTTCTTTTTCTTCGCTTTCCTTTCTCTCTCTCTCTCTCTCTCTCTCCTTCCCTCCCTTCTTCTCCTTGGTTTGCCTTTCCTTTCTTCCTTCCTTCCTTTCTTTTCTTCCTTTCTTTTCTTTTTCTTCGCTTTCCTTTCTCTCTCTTCTCTCTCTCTCTCTCCCTTTCCCTCCCTCCTTCTCCTAGCCTTGCCCTTTCTTTTCTTTTCTTTTCTTTTCTTTTCTTTTCTTTTCTTTTCTTTTCTTTTCTTTTCTTTTCTTTTCTTTTCTTTTCTTTTCTTTTCTTTTTCTTCGCTTTCCTTTCTCTCTCTCTCTTTCTCTCTCTCTCTCTCCCTTTCCCCTCCCTCCTTCTCCTTGGTTTGCCCTTCCTTTCTTCCTTTTTCCTTTCTTCCTTTCTTGTCACCAAAGGAGGAAATTTAAAACTACCTGCAGGACGTCCTTCTACCTTAGTCTGGGACCCTGAGGCCTTAACCTCTTGACCCTGGAGGTTAGGGGTCTGGGTGCTTTTTTATCCTCCTTGATTCCTGGGTATCTGCCCACTTCCTTCTACACATTAGTGCCTTGTTACAGACGGAAATTAGAAACACCATTGCGGGCCTGCTGGAGGCCATGTTCTCCTTGTCCGATAAGACCCCCACTTCACCTATGCAACCCCTGGCTGTAAACGGCAAAGAGAGAAGGCAGAACGGAAGCGGAGCCTTGGGCTCTGGGGACAGATTTTGTTCAAAATAGCTCTGCTTCCAAAAATGGGCACACAGGCAGTCCCCGACTTACAACGATTGGATTAACGTTCCTTCTAAGTTACTACAAAGAGCACTGGAAAAATGACTTATGACTGTTTTTCACACTTACGACCGTTGCAACATCCTCACAGTTATGTGATGGAAATTCAGATGCTTGGCAACTGACTCATATTTATGGCAGTTTCCTTCCTTCCTTCCTTCCTTCCTTCCTTCCTTCCTTCCTTCCTTTCTTTCTTTCTTTCTTTCTTTCTTTCTATCTCCCTCTCTCTTTCTTTCTCCCTCCCTCCCTCCCTCCCCTATTCTCCCTCTCTCCCTCCTTGCCTCCCTCATTCCCTTCCTTCCTTCCTTCCTTCCTTTCTTTCTATCTCCTCCTCCTCTTTCTTTTCTTTTCTTCTTTTCTTTTCTTTTCTTCCTCTCCTCCCTGCCTCCCTCATTCCTTCCTTCCTTTCTTTTCTTTCTCCTCCCTCCTCCTCCTTTCTTTTCTTTTCTTTTCTTCTTCTTTCTTTTCTTCCTCTCTCCTCCCTGCCTCCTCATTCCTTCCTTCCTTTCTTTTCTTTCTCCTCCCTCCCCTTTTCTTTTCTTTTCTTTTCTTTTCTTTTCTTTTCTTTTCTTTTCTTCCTCTCTCCTCCCTGCCTCCCTCATTCCTTCCTTCCTTTCTTTTCTTTCTCCTCCTCCTTTTCTTTTCTTTTCTTTTCTTTTCTTTTCTTTTCTTTTCTTTTCTTCCTCTCTCTCCTCCCTCCTCCTCCTTCCCTCCCTCCCTTTCTTTTCTTTCTCCTCCCTCCCTCCTTTCTTTTCTTTTCTTTTCTTTTCTTTTCTTTTCTTTTCTTTTCTTCCTCTCTCCTCCCTGCCTCCCTCATTCACTTCCTTCCTTTCTTTCTATCTCCTCCTCCTTCTTTCTTTTCTTTTCTTTTCTTTTCTTTCTATCTCCTCCTCTCCTCCTTCTTTCTTTTCTTTCTCTTCTTTCTTTTCTTCTTTCTTTTCTTTTCTTTTCTTTTCTTCTTCTTTCTTTTCTTTTCTTCTTCTCCTCCCTGCCTCCCTCATTCCTTCCTTCCTTCCTTCCTTTCTTTCTCCTCCCTCCCACTTTCTTTTCTTTTCTTTTCTTTTCTTTTCTTTTCTTTTCTTTTCTTTCTCTCTCTCCTCCCTCCTCCTCCCTCCCTCCCTTCTTTTCTTTTCTTTTCTTTTCTTTTCTTTTCTTTTCTTTTCTTTTCTTTTCTTTTCTTCTCTTTTTCTTTTCTTCCTCTCTGCCTCCCTCTCTCTCTCTCTCCCTCCCTCCCTTCCCTCCCACCTTTCTTCCTTTTCTTTGTTTCCTGGAAATAGAATTCTGATATCTGGCCCAGGTGGCTTCTCAAAGAAGTTGGAAACATATCAAGCCAAGTACAGGTAGTCCTTGACTTAGAACAGTTCATTTAGTGACCGTTCAAAGTTACAACAGCACTGAAAAAAGTGATTTAGGATCATTTTTCACACTTATGACCGTGGCAGCATCTCCCCCCCCCCCCGTGGACAGGTGATTTACATTCAGATGCTTGATCTCTGACTCACATTTATGACGGTTGCAGTATCCTGGGGTCATGTGATCTCCTTTTGCGACCTTCTGACAAGCAAAGTCAGTGGGGGAGCCGGATTCACTTAATAACCGTGTTATTAACTTAACAATTGCAGTGATTCGCTTAATAACTGTGGCGAGAAAGATATGGGGAAAATTCACTTAACAGCTGTCTCGCTTAGCTGCAGAAATGCTGGGCTCAACTGTTGTCATAAGTCAAGGACTACAGGTAGTTCTCGACTAACCACAGTTCATTTAGTGACTGTTCAATGCTACGACACTGAAAAAACTGACTTATGACCGTTTATCACACTTCACAACACACACACACACCCCAAGATCATGTGAGCAAACTTCAGACGCTTGAGAACTGACTCATATTCCGACGAGTAAAGTCAATGGGGAAGCCAGATTCACTTAACAACCGAGTTACTCATTTAATAATAACCTCAAGGATTCCCTTGACAACCATGGCGAGAAAGGTCATAAAAGGGGACAGAATTCACTTTTAACGGCTGTCTCACTTAGCTGCAGAAATTTCAGTCGTAAGTCGAAGATTACTATAAAAGGTAACGGTAAAGATTCCCTTGTGCTAGTCGTTCCCGACTCTAGGGGGCGGTGCTCATCTCCGTTTCAAAGCCGAAGAGCCAGCGCTGTCCAAAGACGTCTCCGTGGTCATGTGGCCGACATGACTCAACGCCAAAGGCCCACGGAACGCTGTTCCCTTCCCACCAAAGGTGGTCCCTATTTTTTCTACTTGCCTTTTTTTTAACGTGCTTTCGAACTGCTAGGTTGGCAGAAGCTGGGACAAGTCACGGGAGCTCACCTCGTTTCGTGGCGGCACTAGGGATTCGAACCTTTTGACAAGCTCAGCGTCTTAGCTATAGCGGATTTTAAAACTTGGATTCCGTCAAATTGGCTGGCCGAAGTTTCAGACAAGTTAGACTGCCTGTATTTTAGCCCAGCAACCGTGGCCCGTGGCGAATCGGCCAGCAGAAGGCCGAAAACCCGGCCTATTGCAAAAGGTGTTTATGTCCACTCACAGCTGGAGTTTTGGCAAAGTGCGGTTCCCGCTGTTAAAACACGGTGACCCTGTTGCCTGTGATTTACTGACTGATTCTCAAACACTTCCTCGCTCTGTGAGGTTTAATAGACTCTCCTTAACATTTTGGCAGGCGCTCCCGTCCGAAGTTTCGCAGATCTTTTAAAATAAAAAAATATATTAAAAAAAATATTTTTAATTTTGGATTTTTCTTTTTAAAATCAACAACTTTTTTTATTTATTTATTTTTTTTGCAGGGGAGGTTTGTTTGGGGAAAGAAATTGTGGCGTACGAGGTATCTTCCCGAAACATCCCAGCTTCTTTTGCTAAAAATAAAGTCCGGGTCGTGTGAACCAGTGCCAAAATAGGGAGACTGACGTTCTTTTTAAAGGACCTTCATATTTGCCAGTTGATTCTGTTTTTTCCCCCCATAATATTCCAGGGCTGGGTGGTTTTTTTGGTTTTTTTTTCTCGCTCCCTCCCTCCCTTTCTCAGTGTTTTCTTCCCACATTGGCGTCTCTATACTAGAATGTGAAAAACAGGAAGCTGGGTTTAAAAAAAAAAAAATCACATATCAGCATTAAAAATAACTCATCTTTTGCCCAGGAATGGGTTTTCATTTTTTGCAAAAAAAAATTTTTTAAAAAAGGTTCATACAAAAATTATATTCAGGATTGGTGACTGCAGAAGCGGCTTTTTAAAATCCCCAAGATGGTGATAGATAGATGAGGGAGGGAGGGAGGGAAGGAGGGAGAGAATAGATAAAAAAAAAGGTTAAGTGAGAGTGAGAGGAAGCAGATAGAGCGAGAGAGAGAGACAGAGAGACAGAGAAAGAAAGAGGAGAGAGAGAGAGAAATACAGAGAGATAGATAGATTGATTGATGGATAGATAATAGATAAAGAAAGGTGAAGTGAGAGTGAGAAAGTAGATAGAGAGAGAGAGGAGAGAGAAATGCAGATAGATAGATAGATAGATAGATAGATAGATAGATAGATAGATAGATAGATAGATAGATAGATAGATAGATAGATAGATAGATAATAAAGGTGAAGTGAGAGTGAGAGAAAGTAGATAGAGAGAAAGAGACATACAGATGGATGGATGATAGATAGATAGATAGATAGATAGATAGATAGATAGATAGATAGATAGATAATATAAAGAGGTGAAGTGAGAGTGAGAGAAAGTAGATAGAAAGAGGAGAGAGAGACATACAGATGGATGGATGGATAGATTAGATAGATAGATAGATAGATAGATAGATAGATAGATAGATAGATAGATAGATAATATAAAGAGGTGAAGTGAGAGTGAGAGAAAGTAGATAGAAAGAGGAGAGAGAGACATACAGATGGATGGATGATAGATAGAAAAAATAGATAGATAGATAGATAGATAGATAGATAGATAGATAGATAGATAGATAGATAGATAGATAGATAATATAAAGAGGTGAAATGAGTGAGAGAAAGTATATATACACAGAGAGAGATGCAGAGAGAGAGAGAGAGAATAGATAACGGTAAAGCGAGAGTGAGAGAAAGTAGATAGAGAGAGATATACAGAGAGAGAGAAAAAGAAGAGAGAGACAGAGACAGAGAGATAGATAGAGATAGAGACAGACAGGCTTTTCCGACCAAGAGGTGTTTTCTCCTTTTTGATGGCCTCTTTCCAATGGCAAAGGGACGCGGTGTACGACTAGCTCATGTGTGCAAGGGGAACCTTTACCACTTTTTCCCAATGGCATGTAGATGTTATTTATCTCTGTGTGCCCGTTGATGGCTAATTTGTCTTGAGTGCCGGGCTTCCAGGAATTCTTTTGCATTTTTTGGGAGGGACGGGACGCGGTTCGTCCCTCGGATGCTCCCGTTTTCGAAGTTCAAGCTACGGCTCAGTCTGTCCGCGTGTTTGCCCAAATAAGACGCTTTGCAAAAGTGGCGGAATATCTTGTCGGAATATCGGGTGTAGGATGAGGGTGATCAACGACGACGTTTCCATCGTGTCTGCTAGTTGGTGTTCGTGGAAGGCGCTCTGCTAGTCTTCTGCCCCTTTGGTTTTTGCTGTTGTTTTGAGAAAGAAGGTGAATTGCATCCTTCGGTGGCATTTTTTTTCCCTCCTCCCTTTCCTGGCTTTCAACCCTAGCCCCGTTTTTTGAAACTGCGGGATCGGCTGTTTCTAGGAGGAATTTAATCAGGGGGGTTGTCACAATGAGGAAATTCAGCCGCTCTTTTGATGCCTGTTCCAGGGCGCGCTGTCTTTGTTGAGCAGACAGGAAGCTGGAAAGACTAATTTTCAGCAGATGACAGTCCTTCAACCCAGTTAGTGGCCTTTGGGAGAGGCAAGCCCTTCAGCCCAGCATAGAGGCTACATTATGTCGGGCCGTCCGCAGCCAGCCCGGAGAAGTGATTAAGATGCTGGCACTAAATAAAAACTGGCCATTGAGGAGCCCCTGCCCCGAGGACTTAATTCCAGATCAAATTTTGCTGCCCTGCACGGAAACAATGGCGGCCCAGTGCTTCTCCTGTCTCCTTTTTGTCACGTTGCACAAAGGCAGCCCCTGAACGGCTTCTTCCGAAGAACAACGGGCCCCCCCGCCTCTCGATGCCCTGCCAGGCCCGAAGAGAGACAAGGAAAGCCATACAAAAAATAAAAAATAAAAAGGAAAAAACCCCACACATTTTAAAAATACATTTTACACTGCCCTTGACATTTGGAAGAACAAGAGAACAAAACCTGTGGAAATTCCATCTGCCTTTCGGCCATGGAGAGTTCCTGGTTCGGTTTGGGCCACCTCCGTTCCTTTCCTCTCCCCTCCTCCCCTCCCCACTTCTCTCCCCCCACCTCCTCCTCCTCCTCCTTCTCCTCTTGGATCTTGATCTTTGACATTCCGACCCTTAGAAAAAAAGGGCCAAATTTGGAAGAACCAAGGGGAGGAGGAGGAGGAGGAAGGAAGAGTGGAAAAATGCAAGAAAGAGCAAGGCATTATGACACTCGGAGAGTGGACGCCGACGAAAAGTAGAAGTTGCATTTGGACAAACTGTTGGATTAGGTGAGCGGTTGGATTAGGAGCAGGCAGACCCAGATTGACCAGTCAATCTGTCCATCCATCCATCCGTCTGTCTGTCTCTTATACACACACACACACACACACACACACACACACACACACATAATAATAATAATAATAATAATAATATTTTAATTTGTATACCGCCCTTCTCCTGAAGGACTCAGGGCGGTTAACAGCCAAATAAAAGCAACAGACAAAGTACATACAATATAAATAAAACGGAAACTAAAAAACTTATTCAAAATTTGGCCCAAAATTTAAAACATATTTAAAACCCTAAAAACAAATTAAAAATTAAAACCCATAGAAACATCTAAAAATTCTATGGCAGTCCTGCACGGAAAATATATGTATATAGATATGTAGCCTATATATACCTATATACCTATGTATATAGGTATATAGGTATATATGTATGTAAGTATGTCTCTATTTCTGTCTCTATATATCTATGTCTGTCTGTCTATCTATTATATACATACACACACATGTATGTATATACAGTATGTATGTCTCTATTTTTATCTCTCTATATCTATGTATGTCTATCTGTCTATCCATCCATCCACCCACCCATTCATCTATCTATCTTTTCAGCTATATCTATATCTATTGTTTATCATCTATCTACCGTGTTTCCCCGAAAATAAGACCCCGTCTTATATTTTTTTGAACCCTGAAATAAGCGCTTGGCCTTATTGCCATGCACTCAAAAGCCTGATTGGGCTTATTATCAGGGGACCTCTTATTTGGGGGGAAACAGGGTATCTATCTATCTATCTATCTATCTATCTATCTATCTATCTATCTATCTATCTATCTATCTATCTATCATTCATCTCTCTCTCTCCATCATTCATCTATCTATCTATCATTCATCTATCTCTCTATCTATCATCTATCTATAGAATAGAATAGAATTTTATTGGCCAAGTGTGATTGGACACACAAGGAATTTGTCTTGGTGCATACGCTCTCAGTGTACATAAAAGAAAAGATACATTCATCAAGGTACAACACTTAGAACACTTAATGATAGTCATAGGGTACAAATTTAACACTTAATGACACAACACTTAATGATAGTCATAGGCTACAAATAAGCAATCCGGAAACAATCAATATCAATATAAATCATAAGGATTACCAGCAACAAATTACAGTCATATAGTCATAAATGGGAGGAGATAGGTGATGGGAACGAAGAGAAGATTAATAGTGCAGATTTAGTAAATAGTTTGAGAGTGTTGAGGGAATTATTTGTTTAGCAGAGTGATGGCCTTCGGGGAAAAACTGTTCTTGTGTTTAGTTGTTCTGGTGTGCAGTGCTCTATAGCGTCGTTTTGAGGGTAGGAGTTGAAACAATTTATGTCCAGGATGTGAGGGGTCTGTAAATATTTTCACGGCCCTCTTCTTGATTCGTGCAGTAGACAGGTCCTCAATGGAAGGCAGGTTGGTAGCAATTATTTTTTCTGCAGTTCTAATTATCCTCTGAAGTCTGTGTCTGTCTTGCTGGGTTGCAGAACCGAACCAGATGGTTATAGAGGTGCAGATGACAGACTCAGTAATTCCTCTGTAGAACTGGATCAGCAGCTCCTTGGGCAGTTTGAGCTTCCTGAGTTGGCACAGAAAGAACATTCTTTGCTGTCCTTTTTTGATGATGTGTTTGATGTTAGCTGTCCATTTGAGATCTTGCGATATGATAGAACCTAGAAATTTGAAGGTTTCTACTGTTGATGCTGTGTTGTCTAGTATTGTGAGATGTGGAAATATGGAAGGGTTTCTCCTAAAGTCAGTCAGTCAGTCAGTCAGTCAGTCTGTCTGTCTGTCTATCTTTCTAAAAAAAGATAAAAAAAGATGTTGAGACTCTAGAAAGAGTGCAGAGAAGAGCAACAAAGATGATTAGGGGACTGGAGGATAAAACATATGAAGAACGGTTGCAGGAACTGGGTATGTCTAGTTTAACAAAAAGAAGGACTAGGGGAGACATGATAGCTGTGTTCCAATATCTCAGGGGCTGCCCCAAAGAAGAA
Source organism: Ahaetulla prasina (assembly GCF_028640845.1). Taxonomy (NCBI): domain Eukaryota; kingdom Metazoa; phylum Chordata; class Lepidosauria; order Squamata; family Colubridae; genus Ahaetulla; species Ahaetulla prasina. Next base: position 7,495,686 of record NC_080539.1, read on the forward strand.
GGAGTCAAGCTATTCTCCAAAGCACCAGAGGGTAGAACAAGAAGCAATGGGTGGAAACTGATCAAAGAAAGAAGCAACTTAGAACTAAGGAGAAATTTCCTGACAGTTAGAACAATTAATCAGTGGAACAACTTGCCACCAGAAGTTGTGAATGCTCCAACACTGGAAATTTTTAAGAAAATGTTGGATAACCATCTGACTGAGATGGTGTAGGGTTTCCTGCCTGGGCAGGGGGTTGGACTAGAAGGCCTCCAAGGTCCCTTCCAACTCTGATGTTATGTTATATTAGGTTTCTATCTATCTATCTCTCTCTCTCTCTCTCTCTCTCTGTCATTTATCTATCTATCTATCATCTCAGACAGTCTGTCTGTCAAAATTGACAATTGAGGCCAAATTTTCTGTTGTGAAACAAGACAGTTGTCAAGTGAATTTTGCCCCCATTTTACGACCTTTCTTGCCACAGTTGTTAAGTGAATCACTGCCGTTCTTAAGTTAGTAACATGGTTGTTGAGTGAATCGGGCTTCCCCCGTTGACTTTGCTTGTCAAAAGGTCATCAAAGATGATCACATGACCCCTCCCCCCCAGGACACTCCAACTCTCACAAATAGGAGTCCCTTGCCAAGTGTCTGAATTTTGATCACATGACCATGGGGCTCATGCAACAGTCGTAAGTGTGAAAAATGGCCATGTCACTTTTTTTCAGCGCTGTTGTAACTTTTTTTTAAATTTGAATTTATATCCTGCCCTTCTCTGAAGACTCAGGGCGGCTTACATTGTGTAAGGCAATAGTCTCATCCATTTGTATATTATATACAAAGTCAACTTGTATTGCCCCCCCCCCAACAATCTGGGTCCTCATTTTACCTACCTTATAAAGGATGGAAGGCTGAGTCAACCTTGGGCCTGGTGGGACTAGAACCTGCAGTAATTGCAGGCAGCTGCTGTTAATAACAGACTGCATTAGCCTGTTGAGCCACAAGAGGCCCTTTTCAATGGTCACTAAATGAAGTGTTATAAGTCAAGAACTATCTGTATTGGGCTTGATATCTGTCCAACTTCTTTGAAATGCCATGAGGGCCAAATATTAGAATTCTATTTCCAGGAAACAAAGAAAAGGAAGAAAGTTGGGAGGGAAGGAGGGAGGAAGGAAGGAAGGAGCATTGCGAGAGGAAGGAAGGAAGCAAGGAAGGAAGGAAGGAAGGAGAGGTGGTATTTAGCCAGTTCGGACAGGCCAAACCAGTAGTGGGCCCGCCCTATTTAGGCACGTTTTTGAGGCCGCACGCTTCTGCGGAAGGTACACGCGTGTGTGTTAACTGGGCGCATGCACACACGAAGCGAGCGGGCGCGTGGCGAACCAGTAGTAACATAATCTGAAACCCACCGCTGGAAGGAAGGAAGAATTGGATATGGAAGGAGGGAAGAAAGGAAAGATTGGATAGAGGGAAGGAAGGATTGGATAGGGAGGGAGGGAGGGAAGGAAGGAAAGATTGGATAGAGGGAAGGAAGGATTGGATAGGGAGGGAGGGAGGGAAGGAAGGAAAGATTGGATAGATGGAAGGAAGGATTGGATAGGAGGGAGGGAGGGAAGGAAGGAAGGAAAGATTGGATAGAGGGAAGGAAGGATTGGATAGGGAAGGAAGGAAGGAAGGAAAAATTGGATAGAGGGAAGGAAGGATTGGATAGGAGGGAAGGAAGGATTGGATAGGAGGGAGGAAGGAAGGATTGGATAGGGGAGGAAGGAAGGAAAGATTGGATAGAGGGAAGGAAGGATTGGATAGGGAGGGAAGGAAGGAAGGAAGGAAGGAAGGAAGGAAGGAAGGAAGGAAAGAAAGAGGGAGGGAGGGAGCTATATAATATTATAAAGAGCAGGAGACAAATGGATGACCTTCCAAATGGGAAAAAAAAGGGGGAGGGAGATTTTGGAAGACAGGTTCTTGGGCTCAAGACAGCCCCTCCAGTACAGGCAGCATCCTTCCTTGTCCCCACCGACCATCCTTTTCACGCCCGCCTCCCCCCCACCCGCAACCCTGTCCATCCCCAATTCACCAGGGGCGCCTTTTGCAGGTCCCGCTGGCTTCCCCCCCACCCCCCACCCCAGGCTCTCCTGGTGTCGCCTCCCTTGTTCTCGGCAGGAGGAGAAGTCACGTTACCCCTCTCCCTGTTTTCTTTCCCCCGCACAGATCCAAAATAAAAGTGGACCCAACGGAGGGAGAGGTTAACATATTCGGGGCCTCGAGAGCACAGCGTTTTTTGTGTGTTTTTTTTTTTTCATCCAGGGCCCACTGTGGTTGTGTGGGCCTGGCCCCGATGTGGGAAACTTTCTTCCCATTGAAGAATCCGAATATTGTCGAAGGGAATGAATCATTGCGACTGTGCTGCGTAGGGGAGCTGGACCGGAGAACAAGCAGGCCATTCTTAGGGGGGAAACTGAAATGCCATTGTTGCCCAGCCGTTGTACAGAAACTCTACACAGAACAAGAAGGGAAGGGAAGGGAAAGTGGGGGAGAGAGATTTTCCAAACTTGACAGATTTGTATCCTAAATAGGCCTGCTGCTCCTTCGGGGTGCAGCACGGGGAGAGTTTGGCCAGCAGAAGTCCTCTTTCAAAGGCTGCCAACTCTTCCAAATGTGGCTGAGGGGAGGAAGGAAAGAAGGAAGGAAGGAAGGGACATTTTTGGTCTATCCAGATTAAGAGGCCTGGATGATAAACTGGAAAAATGAATCAAAGGGGAGGGAGGAGAAAAAGAAAATGAGGGAGGGAGGGAGGGAGGGAGGGAGGGAGGGAAGGAAGGAAGGAAGGAAGGAAGGAAGGAAGGAAGGAAGGAAGGAAGGGATAGAAGGGATTCTCTTCTATCAAAGAGAATGAATAATTGCGGGAGGGAGGGAGGAGAAAGAGAAAACGAGGGAGGGAGGGAGGGAAGGAAGGAAGGAGAGGGAAGGAAAGAAGGGATAGAAGGGATTCTCTTCTTTACTTTATCTTTATTTAGATTTTTATACCGCCCTTCTCCCGAAGGACTCAGGGCGGTGTACAGCCAGATTAAAACAGAACAATATACAGATTAAAACCAGTTAAAAAACGTATTCTATAAATGGCCAAAAATTAAAACCGTCAAATTTGACCCATAAATAAAATACACCAGTTAAAATTATTAAAATTTTAAAAAATGTAAAAATTTAGAATATTAAAATTAAGCCAGTCCCACTTGAATAAACAAGTGTGTTTTCAATTCACGGCGAAAGATCCGAAGGTCAGATAGTTGACACAAACCAGGGGGAAGTTCGTTCCAGAGGGTAGGTGCTCCTACAGAGAAGGCCCTACCCCTGGGGGCCACCAGCCTGCATTGCTTGGCGGACGGCACCCTGAGAAGGCCCTCTCTGTGTAAGCGTACGGGTCGGTGGGAGGCATAAGGTAACAGCAGGCGGTCCCGTAAGTACCTGGGCCCCAAGCCATGGAGCGCTTTAAAGGTGGTAACCAACACCTTGAAGCGCACCTGAAAGACCACAGGTAGCCAGTGCAGACTGCGCAGGAAGGGATCTATCGAAGGGAATGAAGAATTGTGGGAGAGATGGAGGAGAAAGAGAAAACGAGGGAGGGAAGGAAGGAAGGAAGGAGAGGGAAGGAAAGAAGGGATAGAAGGGATTCTCTTTTATCGAAGAGAATGAATAATTGCGGGAGGGAGGGAGGAGAAAGAGAAAACGAGGGAGGGAGGGAAGGAAGGAAGGAAGGAAGGAGAGGGAAGGAAAGAAGGGATAGAAGGGATTCTCTTCTATCGAAGGGAATGAAGAATTGCGGGAGAGATGGAGGAGAAAGAGAAAACGAGGGAGGAAAGGAAGAAAGGAAGGAGAGGAAGGAAAGAAGGATAGAAGGATCTCTTCTATCAAGAGAATGAATAATTGCGGGAGGGAGGGAGGAGAAAGAGAAAACGAGGGAGGGAGGGAGGGAAGGAAGGAAGGAGAGGGAAGGAAAGAAGGGATAGAAGGGATTCTCTTCTTTACTTTATCTTTATTTAGATTTTTATACCGCCCTTCTCCCGAAGGACTCAGGGCGGTGTACAGCCAGATTAAAACAGAACAATATACAGATTAAAACCAGTTAAAAAACGTATTCTATAAATGGCCAAAAATTAAAACCGTCAAATTTGACCCATAAATAAAATACACCAGTTAAAATTATTAAAATTTTAAAAAATGTAAAAATTTAGAATATTAAAATTAAGCCAGTCCCACTTGAATAAACAAGTGTGTTTTCAATTCACGGCGAAAGATCCGAAGGTCAGATAGTTGACACAAACCAGGGGAAGTTCGTTCCAGAGGGTAGGTGCTCCTACAGAGAAGGCCCTACCCTGGGGCCACCAGCCTGCATTGCTTGGCGGACGGCACCCTGAGAAGGCCCTCTGTGTAAGCGCACGGGTCGGTGGGAGGCATAAGGTAACAGCAGGCGGTCCCGTAAGTACCTGGGCCCCAAGCCATGGAGCGCTTTAAAGGTGGTAACCAACACCTTGAAGCGCACCTGAAAGACCACAGGTAGCCAGTGCAGACTGCAGGAAGGATCTATCAAGGAATGAAGAATTGTGGGAGAGATGGAGGAGAAAGAGAAAACGAGGGAGGGAAGGAAGGAAGGAAGGAGAGGGAAGGAAAGAAGGGATAGAAGGGATTCTCTTTTATCGAAGAGAATGAATAATTGGAGGGAGGGAGGAGGGAGGGAGGAGAAAGAGAAAACGAGGGAGGAGGAAGGAAGGAAGGAAGGAAGGAGAGGAAGGAAAGAAGGGATAGAAGGGATTCTCTTCTATCGAAGGGAATGAAGAATTGCGGGAGAGATGGAGGAGAAAGAGAAAACGAGGGAGGAAAGGAAGAAAGGAAGGAGAGGGAAGGAAAGAAGGGATAGAAGGGATTCTCTTCTATCGAAGAGAATGAATAATTGCGGGAGGGAGGGAGGAGAAAGAGAAAACGAGGGAGGGAGGGAAGGAAGGAAGGTAGGAAGGAACAAAGGAAGGAGAGCGAAGGAAAGAACGGATAGAAGGGATTCTCTTCTATCGAATGGAATGAATAATTGCGGGAGAGATGGAGGAGAAAGAGAAAACAAGGGAGGGAAGGAAGGAAGGAAGGAAAGAAGTGATAGAAGGGATTCTCTTCACACATCCCGCTGCCTTCTAGCACTGATGATGTTACCTACTTTGGTAACGCAACATCCGCAAGGAAACCACCAAGCTCAGAGAGCGCCAAGGACCCTTCGTTTCAACCCTGAACTGCAAAAATTCCCTTTTTTTTTTTTCTTTGTCAGCAGTTGGCCATGCTGTCAGATGGCGTTCCTTAAACACTTCGGGTACCAGCGTCTTTAAGCAGCTAGCCACGCTTTCCTGATCAAAGTGCCCTGCAAGCTGGTTTAAATCCTTCCTCCTCAAGTTAACATGATTAATTTTACACATCCCCTGATCATGTTCTTTCCTAATCCATTCCAGAGCTTGATTTAATTTTCTCTTTCTGTGAAAGCTGAGATACACTTGATCAAAATTATTTCAGGGATTCGGTATATATGGGTCATTCCTTTATTTATCCTTCTGTCCTCTCTTGATCCGTTAAGGTGGACAAATTTGTGTGTGTGTGTTTGTCTGTCTGTGTGTCTGTCTGTGTCTGTCTCTATCTCTCTATCTCTTTCTCTATCGGGTCGGCTGCTGGGGGTTCTCAGGGGTTTGGCGGAACCTCTAGCTAAGATTCTGCAGCAGTTTGGAGAACCCTCAAATCCCACTCCTGGCTGGCCCCGCCCACCCCTCCCCTCCCCTCCCAGGAGTCCCCATACGGCCCGTTTTGGATGCAGGGTGCATGCGGAGGTTCAGGGAGGACGAAAAATGGGCCTACTGGAAGTTTGGGAAGGCCAGAAACGGGCCTGTTTCTGGCCTCTGGAGGGCCTCCAGAGCCTGGGGAGGCCGTTTTCGCTCTCCCGGAAGCTCAAGGAAAGCCTCCGGAGCCCAGGGAGGGCAAAAATGACCTCTCCCCACTGCGCCGTGGTTCAGGAGGCCGACTAGGCCACGCCCACCATGGCCACGCCCATCCAGCACTGGGGCAGAGAACCCCTTGCTAAAAATTTTGAAGCCCACCCCGATATAGATATAGATATAGATATAGGAGAGAGAGAGAGAGAGAGAGAGAGAGAGAGAGAGAGTAGATAGATAGACAGACAGAGAGACAGACAGACAGATAGATAGATATAGATATGGATATATTAGATATAATAGATACAGATACAGATATAGATATAGGAGAGAGAGAGATAGTAGCTAGATAGACAGACAGACAGACAGACAGACAGACAGATAGATAGATAGATAGATATAGATATAATAGATATAGATACAGATACAGATATATAGATATAGATATAGATATAGATATAGATATAGGAGAGAGAGAGAGAGATAGTAGATAGATAGATAGATAGATAGATAGATAGATAGATAGATAGATAGATAGATAGATAGACAGACAGATAGACAGAATTGATAGATATATTAGATATAATAGATATAGATATAGGAGGGAGAGAGATAGAGAGAGAGAGAGATTAGATATAATACATAGATAGAGAGATAGATATAGATATAGGAGAGAGAGAAAGAGATAGTAGATAGAGAGATAGATATAGATATATTAGATACAACAGATATAGATATAATAGATATAGATATATCTACCTACTTACCTACCTATCTCTTAGAATACAGCACTGGCAAGACTTTTAAGCAAAGGCCATGAAAAAGATGGAACTGAATGGCCAAACATGTAGATACTGGTCGGAAATTGAAACAATAAATAAATAAATAAATAAATAAATTATAGATGCAAATAACAAAAAAAAATTCTTCAGTTTGATGGTTGGGGAAAATAAAAAGAGGATCTGGCCGTTTTTAATATCAGATCTGAAAATGCAGCCTTCATCTACTTAGCGCAAGTCAGGATTTGCCTTTTTGGTACATAAATGTGCAATAGAAGATATTGTTAAGAAGATGGCCTCTCTATTATCAGATTATAGAAAGCATGACTTTTGTTGGCATTAATGACAGAAAGCTTTAGAACAACAGAATAACAGAGCAACTGCAATGATTCGCTTAACAGCTGTGACAAGGAAGGTTATAAAATGGGCCAAAACTGACTTAGTAATCGAAATTAGGGGCTCAATTGTGATCGTAAGTCAAGGAGAACCTGTACAGAACCACAGAGTTGGAAGGGACCCTTGGAGGTCTTCTAATCCAACCCCTTGCTCAAACAGGAGAGACCCTATATCATTTCCGAATTGGTTGTCCAATCTCTTCTTAAAAATTTGAAATGATGGAGCCCCACAATTTCGGGAGGCAAGTTGTTCCACTGATTAATTGTTCTAATTGTCAGGAAATTTCTCCTTAGTTCCAGGTTGCTTCTCTCCTTGATTAGTTTTCTGAGGTTCGTGTCAACAAGCCTTTGACGAAATATAAATATCACCCCAAGATAATTTGCTGCATTTAGCCAACAAACATGGCTATCTGTTCCACAGTAATATTGATAACAGAGATAAATATAATAGCAGTGTTCCAATATCTCAGGGGTTGCCACAAAGAAGAGGGAGTCAAACTATTCTCCAAAGCACCTGAGGGTAGAACAAGAAGCAATGGGTGGAAACTCATCAAGGAGAGAAGCAACCTGGAACTAAGGAGGAATTTCCTAGTAGCGAGAACAATTAATCAGTGGAACGACTTGCCTCCAAAATTGTAAATGCTCCAACACTGGAAGTTTTTAAGAAGAGATTGGACAACGATTTGGTTGAAATGGTATACGACTTCCGGCCTGAGCAGCGGGTTGGACTAGAACAGGGGTCTCCAACCTTGGCAACTTTAAGACTTGCGGACTTCAACTCCCAGAATCCCTCAGCCAGCTTTGCTTAGAATTCTTAAGAGTTGAAGTCCACAAGTCTTAAAGTTGCTAAGGTTGGAGACCTCTGGACTAGAAGTTTTATTATTTATTCTAAATTTTTAATCTCGGCCAATTGAATAAGTTTTTTAATTGTATTTTAATTGTATTTATATTGTAATATTTTGTGTATTTTTATCTGGCTGTGAACCGCCCTGAGTCCTTCGGGAGAAGGGCGGTATAGAAATTTAAATAATAAATAAATAATAAATAAATAATACTCTACTCTACTCTACTATATTAATATTCTCTTTTACTGAAATAATTATTCTGTGAGAACTGAACATTGTAGCTTCCCCAACGAGCAGATTAGGGCATGCGGGGGGGGGTAAGTAACTAAGCTGGCTGAGGAACTCTGGGAGTTGAAGTCCACAAGTCTTAAAGTTGCTAAGGTTGGAGACCTCTGGACTAGAAGACCTCCAAGGTCCCTTCCAACTCTTGTCTATTCCTCTGTGGCTCAGAGGGCCTCTGTAGTTCAGACTGCTAATGCAGTCTGTTATTAACAGCAGCTGCCTGCAATTACTGCAGGTTCTAGTCCCACCAGGCCCAAGGTTGACTCAGCCTTCCATCCTTTATAAGGTAGGTAAAATGAGGACCCAGATTGTTGGGGGCAATTAAGTTGACTTTGTATATAAATATACAAATAGAATGAAGACTATTGATAACATAGTGTAAGCCGCCCTGAGTCTTCAGAGAAGGGCGGGATATAAATGCAAATAATAAATAAATAATATTCTATTCTATTCTATATTCTGTTCTATTCTATTCTACTCTAGTCTACTTTACTCTACTATATTAATATTCTCTTTTACTGAAAGAATTATTCTGTGAGAGTTGAACATTGCAGCTTCCCCAACGAGCAGATTAGGGCATGGGGTGTGTGTGTTAACTAACTAAGCTGGCTGAGGAACTCTGGGAGTTGAAGTCCACAAGTCTTAAAGTTGCCAAGGTTGGAGACCCCTGGTCCAGCTTGTTTACTTGCTCGTGGAACAAACTCCATTCAGCACTCTTCCTTCTACACTTCCAGAAAGAAGAGATTTTCCTTTCTTTTTTTTTAGGGCAAAATTTTTTTCCCCATAATAATTCCCACAATTTGACCAGTGTACAATACAATCACTTATCCAACAATCAATCCTATACTCAAATTATGCTCAATCCGGGCTACTCGACTGCCACTCCCTCCCTTAATCCTCTCTACCTTCTCATCCTTCTTCGACCTTCCCCACCATCCTTCTCCTCGCTTTCCTACTTCCCCTCCTCTTTCCCACTTCTCACTACCATCCTTTCTAACCCTCTATCTTCTCCTCCTTCTCCTCCTATCCTTTCCTCTCCCTCCCTTCTTTCCTACCTCCCTACCTACTTTCTTCCTTCTTTACTCCTCTTTCCTTACCCTTTCCCTTCGGGAGTGGTTACCGAGCAGTCCCGACTTTACACCATTCCAACTTGTTTAATTCTACCCTTATTTCTGTACAACGGCAATCAATCAATTTATAATCTCCCCCCCGCCATTTCCCCCTCCCCCCAAGACTTCCCAGAACAGAATACAGGGTATTGTAACTAACAAACATAATCTAAAATATAACATAAAACATATTCCATTTCACACCATCACACCATCACACTATCAATTCCCTTCCAGAAAGAAGAGATTTTCCGACCAGCAGGTAGACCTCAGTTCCTGGTTCACACCTTTGCCATCTTTTTCTCCTTTTTTATTGTGAAAACCTGTCTTAATTGTCTTATTTTCTGAAAGACCAGGCACATTTAGCAACGTTTTTGGTGGTGTTTTTTTTTAGGAGATTCTTTTCTCGTAAGTCTTCTGCCGTAACTAAAAAAGGAAGGGAGGTTTTTCCACGCTTTTCCCCCACCGCCTTCCTATGATACCTCGGCCCATTTTGCTGAATATTTCATCGACCATCTGCCTGTCCTATCAAGGCTCTCCTGGCATCCTCGGTTCTTCCTCTGCGGAGTTGCCGTGTCGCTTCCCGTTAAATCACTTGGAGCACAGACGTCTCCCTTCCCGTTTCCTGCGGATCAACCTCATGGCCCTCGCCCAGGATGGTCTCAACCTGGCGCTTGGTGAGATGGCCTGGAATTTGAGGAGCGCGCGTGTCAGGCCCCATGAGTTGACTTAAGATCCAGGTAGTCCCCGACATGCGAACGTTCATTCAGCGACCGTTCAAAGTTAATGACGGCACTGGAAGAAGAATGCAGAATAACAGACTTGGAAGGGACCTTGGAGGTCTTCTAGTCCAACCCCCCCTGCTCAAGCAGAAGACCCGATACCAGTGGTTTTCAACCTGTGGTTTCGTGGACCCCTGAGTGAGTGCCATGATGTCATCCCAAGGGGGTCCATTAAGGCTCAAAGAAATTTGATGATTTCAATCTTAAGTCTCGGGGGGGGGGCAAAAAGTTGTTTAAAGGGGGAAAGAAAAGAACCACAGGCCTATATAGGTAGTCCTCGACTTACGACCACCATTGAGCCCAACATAATCTCATAATAACTAGAGTTGGAAGGGACCTTGGAGGTCTTCTAGTCCAACCCTCTGCCCAGGCAGGAAACTCTACACCATTTCAGACAAATGGTTATTCAACATCTTCTTAAAAATTTCCAGAGTTGGAGCATTTACAACTTCTGGAGGCAAGTAGTTCCACTGGTTAATTGTTGTAACTGTCAGGAAATTTCTCCTTAGTTCTAGGTTGCTTCTCCCCTTAGTTAGTTTCCATCCATTGTTTCTTGTTCTACCCTCAGGTGCTTTGGAGAATAGCTTGACTCCCTCTTCTTTGGGGCAACCCCTGAGATATTGGAAGGCTACTATCATGTCTCCCCTAGTCCTTCTTTTCATTAAACTAGACATACCCAGTTCCTGCAACCGTTCTTCATATGTTTTAGCCTCCAGTCCCCTCATCATCTTTGTTGCCCTTCTCTGCACTCTTTCTAGAGTCTCAGCATCTTTTCTAGAGTCTCAACATCTTTTTAGCCACATTTCTGTGACTAAGTGAGACATTTGTTAAATGAGTTTTGCCCCATTTCATGACTTTCGTTGCCACCATTATTAAGTGAATCACGTCGGAGAAAATGGAGGCTGCGCAGGAGAGGCGCACCTGACGGTTTCATTCCATCGAAGAAAGGGTGGCTCAAGATTGTGAGTAACAACCACAACCACCACAACCACCGTGGGGGGGAATGAACGCCATCGTTTTTACAAAGCCAAGTACAGGCTTGCCCTCCACTTACGGCCACCCTTGAGCCAGACGTTTCTGCTGTTAAGTGAAACATTGACCAAGTGAGTTTTACACGTTTTCTTGCCAGAGTCGTTCAGGGAATATTGTTAACTGCTGGTGTTAAGTTTTGCCACACACAGTTGTGAAGCGAATCTGACTTTGCTCAGAAGGTCACCAAAGGGGATCACTTGACCTCGGGACACAGCAACCATCATAAATATGAGTCAGTTGTCAAGCATCCATATCAGACGTGGTATTCAGGCGGTTTGTAGCTGTTCGGACAAACTGGTAGCAGAGATCGCGGGTGGGCCCGCCTCCCCCATCCCCCTCCCCCGTCCTGACTCTATGCCATCCTATTTAGGCATGTCTTCGAGGCCGGGTGCATGCGCAGAAGGCACGCAAGCAAGCAAAGCACATGCATGGAAGGCCAGGTGCAGAAGCAGGAAGGCGCGTGTGTGAAGCAAGCATGCACGCCAGAGGTGGGTTTCAGCAGGTTCTGACCAGTTCTGAAGAACCGGTAGCGGAAATTTTGAGTGGTTTGGAGAACCGGTAGTAAAAATTCTGACTGGCCCCGCCCCCATCTATTCTCTGCCTCCTGAGTCCCAGTTGATCGGGAGGAAATGGGGATTTTGCAGTAACCTTCCCCTGGAATGGGGTGGAAATGGGGATTTTGCAGTATCCTTCCCCTGCCACGTCCACCAAACCATGCCATGCCTACCAAGCCACACCCACAGAACCGGTTAGTAAAAAATTTTGAAACCCGCCACTGGTGCATGCGCGGGGCGAGCCGGTGGTAAGAATATTGGAAATCCACTGCTGATCCAAATGTAATGTCACGTGATCCTGGGGATGTTTGCGACGGTCGTAAGTGTGTGAAATACAGTCATAAGACATTTTTTTTCAGTGCCGTTGTCACTTCAAACGGTCACTAAATGAACTGTTGTAAGTCGAGGACTACCTGAACCATTTTGGGAAAAATGGCTGTCCGGTCTCTTCTTGAAAACCTCCAGCTAATGGGACACCCATCGCTTTTGAAAGCAAGCTGTTCCATTGACTCCTTGTCCTCGCTGTCGGGAAATTTCCCCTTAATTACGACCGTAATTAGCATCCCCACAATCATCTGATCCAAATTTGAGCCCTTGGCAAAAGCGGCTTGCATTTTTACAACGGCTGCAATGTCCCAGCATCATATGACCAAATGGCGATCCCTCTCGTCCTGCAGGGTTATGCGCAGCGGTGGGATCCTGCCGGTTTAACAACCAGTTCGGTGATCCGTGTGCCTGACGCGCGCGTGTACAGTTTTACGAAAACTTACCTTCCACGTTACTGCTGGGGAGTAACACAGCTGAGGCGCGGCAATCCGCTCTGCTGTTGCAGAAAACTTTTAAGTTTTAATCAGAAGAAAAACAATACCACGAAGGGTAGGAGAAACAAGAGTTATTTATTTAATTCTTTGCGCAAAGAAGGAACAGATCCCCACTCGTGGAAAGCAAGATCTGGACCCTGAGCAACTCTCAGGACTGTACTTTTTATAGGTTTGAGGTACGTGGATTCTATATGCGATACACATTTGTAAGATCTAGCTTTTTGGGGTATCCATATTGGGGTTCCTCTTCACTGCCGCGCAAATCAGCTGAGAAGATATAGGTCAGTAAAGCGCAGGGCCGGGAGGGCAGGCCCACCTGATCGTCGGAGTGAACCGGTTCGCTCCCAGCTGATCATCGGTGCTGCCGGTTCTCCCAAACCGGTCCGAACCGGTAGATTCCCACCCCTGGTTATGCGTTACCAAGCAGAGAACATGGCATGATATGCACACACATAGAGGCCTACAAAACGCACCGGAGATCTCTCGGGTTTTGCGTTTGTGAGGAAATTTTGCTTTTCGGGGTGCAAGAAGTCAGGAATCACTTCTGGCGCAGGAGACCTTTCATCCGTCTGGAACAAGGGGAGTCTTTCAAACGGCGTCTTCCGTTCACCAGGAAGTGGAGCCTTGAGTACATTTTTGCCCTTACAAGTCTTTTCGGGAAACGAAAAGCGCGTGACCAGGCCCGTTCCTACACATGCACGGCCGAGAGGCCAAGGTTACTCCAAGCGCCACCCACCACAGGCGTAGGGCTCTGCTCGTTGTGTGGTCCTCCTTGCTGTGAAAGGCCGCTCTCTTTTTTGTAGTAATACCAGAAGGCCGCCTTCTTCCTTCCGCCAACTTCTACCCGGTCAAGTTGATAGCGTGATAATCACACGTTAGGTTTTGTGCAGTGGGGTTTTAAACTTTCATGCCTTCGTCAAAATGAAGCGGCAGCTTGTTTGATGGTTTAATAATAGCAATAGCGCTTTTAGAAAGAATGCAGAGAAGAGCAACCAAGATGATTAGGGGACTGAAGGCTAAAACGTATGAAGAACGGTTGCAGGAACTCGGTATGTCTACTTTAATGAAAAGAAGGACTAGGGGAGACATGATAGCAGTCTTCCAATATCTCAGGGGCTGCCCCAAAGAAGAGGGAGTCAAACTATTCTCCAAGGCACCTGAGGGTAAATCAAGAAGCAATGGGTGGAAACTAATCAAGGAAAGAAGCAACTTAGAACTAAGGAGAAATTTCCTGGCAGTGAGAACAATTAACCAGTGGAACGACTTGCCTCCAGAGGTTGTAGGTGCTCCATCACTGGAAGTTTTTAAGAAGATGTCGGATAACCATTTGTCTGAAGTGGTGTAAGGTTTCCTGCCTGGGCAGGGGGTTGGACTAGAAGACCTCCAAGTTTCCTTCCAACTCTGTTGTTGTTGTTGTTGTTATTATTATTATAGACTTCTATACCGCTTCACAGCGCTTTACAGCTCTCTCTAAGCTAGTTTACAGAATCAGCCTCTTGCCCCCAACAATTTGGGTCCTCATTTTGACTGACGACCTTGGAAGGACGGAAGGCTGAGTCAACCTTGAGCCTGGTGAGACTCGATCTGTTAAATTGCAGGCAGCCGGCAGGCAGCAGAAGTAGCCTGCAGTACTGCACTCTAACCACTGCACCACTATGGCTCATCATGAAATTATAATACGATTAGTCACCACCGACTGCCAACAATTCAGAAAGAGTTCTGTTTAAGGATCTATCATTCGTAAGCTTTGTTTTCCGGTTGCGGGAATCGTTATGAAAGTGCTGGACTTTTAATAGAACAACAGAATTGGAAGGGACCTTAGAGGTCTTCTAGTCCAACCCTCTGCTCAGGAATGAAATCCTGTACTATTTCAGACAAACAGTTGTTCCAATGTCTCCTTAAAAACTTCCAATAGGGGAGCACCCACAACTTCTCGAGGCAAGTCGTTCCACTGGTTAATTGTTCTCCCCGTCAGAAAATTCTTCCTTAATTCCAGGTTGCTTCTGTCCTTGGTTAGTTTCCACCCATTGCTTTTTCTTCTGCCTTCTGGTGCTTTGGAGAATAGCTTGACCCCTTCTCTTCTTTGTGGAAACCCCTGAAGAACTGGACCACTCCGTTTAATTGCTGCTCGTTCATCGTAGGTCATATTCAGAGACTTTCCAAAGATGGAAAATTCTCAATATTTGTCTAAATCCCTTACTTTTCCCTCAGAACTCTTATCTATTTCCACACATCAGTTTTCCAATTTTAAAATAAGGATCATAGAAGAGAAGATTTGTAACTCAGGGTTGAACTATGTGGCTCTTTGAACTTGGTGGTTTTGTTGCAGGCGTTTCATGACCTAACTAGGTAACATCATCAGTGTTGGAAGGGAGTGGGGGTTTCCTCTCTGTTTGTATACAAATGGCTTGCCTTGTCTGTATTGATGGGACTGTTGGTTTCTAGTGAGTTCTAGGTGATGGTTTTCTGGCAGACTTTTCATCTTAGTGTTGTGTCTGCGCCCCCCGAGCCAGGCCCCCTGCCAGAAAGTGACTTGGAAAGTGAGGGGGAAGGGCCATCAGGACTTACCTCGGGAGTACCGGCTTCCTTGGCCCAGCTCCAGGAGCCAGAGGCAGGCCAGGTAGAGCAGATAACTAGGCCTCCATCCCCTAACTCTTCCCCCCCAGGCCACGCCTCCAGACCCGGCTGAGGGCAATCAGGCCTGTCTGGACCCTAGGTTTCATAGGCAAGAGAAGCGGGAACAACAGAAGCAGGGGTGGGGCAGGCATAGGAAGTGCTGAGTCATGGAGCCACAGGATATAAAAGCAGCGAGGGCTGCTATGCCTCATCATAGCAGGCAAATCAACTGCTTGACTAGAGCTGAAGTACTGTTTGACTCATCGGCATCAAGGGAGATAACAGAGACACTTGGCAGACGCTCGCTAGTTTGCTGCCAGAGCTGATAGTGACGGCTAATTAAGTCATCGCTCGGACTGAGGCAAGAGGGACAGAACACTTAGCTTGTTGGTTTTCTGGCAGACGTTTCATGACCAAACTTGGTAACATCATCAGTGCTACAAGGGAAAGAGTTTTGCTCCCTGTTTATATGCAAACGGCTTGCCCTATCTATGTCGGTGGGAATATTGGTTTCTAGCAGGATCCTTGGTGCTGTTTTGAGCTTGGTTGTTTTCTCTGTTGTTTTTTTTGCAGACATTTGTTACCCGACTATGTAACATCATCACTGCATTTAAAATAAGTGTCTCCGAGACTTTATATCTCTTTACCTATTTTTTCCTAGTATTCCTAATAATTGTTAAGTTATTTAGAAAAGAATAACAGAGTTGGAAGGGACCTTGGAGGTCTTCTAGTCCAACCTCCTGCTCAGGCAGGAAACCCTATACTATTTCAGACAAATGGTTTTCCAATCTCTTCCACTGTTGGAGCATTCACAGTTTCTGGAGGCAACTTGTTCCACTTATTGATTGTTCTGTCAGGAAATTCCTCCTTAATTCCAGGTTGCTTCTCTCCTTGATTAGTTTCCACCCATTGCTTCTTGTCCTGCCCTCAGGTGCTTTGGAGAATAGCTTGACTCCCTCTTCTTTGGGGCAGCCCCTGAGATATTGGAAGACTGCTATCATGTCTCCCCTAGTCCTTCTTTTCATTAAACTAGACACACCCAGTTCCTGCAACCGTTCATTGTATATTTACTTATTCAATTTCCGTGTCCCCTCCCCCCCCCAGTTAATGTCCCTGGGTGCCTTACAATTAAAAAAATATATTCGATAAAACAAAAAATCAAAACAACCTCAGTTAATTAAATCAAAAATATGTATCCAAAATGATGTTCATTCACTCATATCTGCATTTAGTCTGAT
Organism: Ahaetulla prasina; assembly: GCF_028640845.1. Lineage (NCBI taxonomy): Eukaryota > Metazoa > Chordata > Lepidosauria > Squamata > Colubridae > Ahaetulla > Ahaetulla prasina. Next base: position 7,512,069 of record NC_080539.1, read on the forward strand.
TTATTTAAAAGATCTGTATGACTGCCTATCTTAGAGCACAACATAGCAAATACTGTATACAGCAGGGGTCTCCAACCTTGGCAACTTTAAGACTTGTGGACTTCAACTCCCAGAGTTCCTCAGCCAGCTTGGCTTTGCTGGCTGGGGGACTCTGGGAGTTGAAGTCCACAAGTCTTAAAGTTGCTAAGGTTGAAGACCCCTGGTATACAGGTAATTCTTGACTAACAACCTTTCCTTTAGCGACCCTTCGAAGCATTGGTGAAATGTAAAATTTGTTGCTACCGGTTTTGTGGGCCTAGCTTGGTGGGTGTGGCTTGGTTGGGGGTCTGTGTGTCATGTAACTGGGTGGGCGTGGCCAATTTTTTTTTTTTACTTTTTTAAAGCATTTTTTTTTTACTACTGGTTTGGGCGAATAGATAGTAAAAAAATGCTTTAAAAAGTTTTAAAAAAAAGGTTCCGACGATCACAGCTGTGCCGTGCGATTGTTGGAACCTTTTTTTTTTTTGTACTACCGGTAAAAAAAAGTTGCATTTTTTTTACTACCGGTTCACCTGAACCGGTAGTTTTTTATCACTACCGGTTCGCCCGAACCGGAGTGAACCGGTAGCATTTTACCCCTGCTTCAAAGTTACAACGCCACCGAAAAAAGATATTTAAGTCCTCGCACTTATGACCATTGCACTATTTCCCCACAGTCATGTGATCAAAATTGGCAATCAGCCTTATAAAACAGATGCAGCCATCCCTGAGGTTTCGGGAACATTATTTGTCACCTTCCCAGCCGGTTTCCAACAAGCAAGGTCCGTGGTGGGGGGAGCCAATTTTTTTTTTTAATTTGCATTTATATCCCGCCCTTCTCCGAAGACTCAGGGCGGCTTACACTATGTCAAGCAATAGTCTTCATCCATTTGTATATTATATACAAAGTCAACTTATTGCCCCCCAACAATATGGGTCCTCATTTTACCTACCTTATAAAGGATGGAAGGCTGAGTCAACCTTGGGCCTGGTGGGACTAGAACCTGCAGTAATTGCAAGCAGCTGTGTTTAATAACAGACTGCATTAGTCTGTTGAGCCACCAAAGGCCCTAAATTGACTTAACGATTGCACAATTCGCTTAACAACTGCAGTGGTTCACTTAACATCTGTGGCAAAAAAAAAAAAAAGTTTTTAAAATTGAGAATGAGTCACTTAATAGCCACCTTGCTTAGCGACGCGGATATGAGGGAATGAACGTTATTTCGGATCAATATTTTGATTTAATTAACTGAGGGATTTTTTTTTTTTAATTGTTAATTTATCCTAGCTTAGCAACGCAAATTCCCATCACAATTGTGGTCCTAAGTCAAGGAGTACCCTGTTTCCCAAACTGTATTTTTTAGAGTATAAGACGCATCTTTTTCCCCAAAAAAAGAGGGTGAAAATCTGGGTGCGTCTTATACTCCGAATGTAGCCCCACCCAGCTTCTCAAACGAAGATTTCAGAGGCTGAAAAAAGCCTCAGAAAAGAAGCTTCAGAAAAGAAGCCCCCAAACAGAACTTCAGAGGCTTTTTTTCTGAAGCTGTTTTGGAGGCTTTCAGAGGCAGAAAAAAAAGCAAAAAAAAAAAAAGGAAGGCACAGAGCTCACAACCAAGGAACCTGTTGCTAAAATTGACCTCTGGGAACAGCTGATTGGGGGTATTCCGGGAGGCCAATCCACCTGCTAATCAGCTTTTTTCTTATTTTCCTCCCCAAAAACTATACCCCGGTGCGTCTTATACTCCAAAAAATACGGTAAGTCCTAGCATGATTTTTCAGGATGCTCGTAATATAAGCCCTATCCCCAAAATAAGCCCCAGTTAAAATTGTCACCCGGATGGATGCAATTCGTACCGTATTTCCCCCAAAATAAGACCTAACCAGAAAATAAGCCCTAATTTTGGAGCAGAAAATAATATAAGACCCCCGGTCTTACTTTTGGGGAAACACGGTACCTGTACCGTGTTTATTATATCCATTTGATGACTACATATTTACTCAAAATGTATTCATTCTTGACCCTATCTCACACTTCTTCATTGACCCATTCCTGTTGCGTAATCTTTTATCTTCCTGGACAAACATGCTCTCGTGTTTCAGAGGATTGGGAAACGTATTTTATTTTGCTGCTTTTAATAAACATGCATTCCTTGCAAGAGGATCATATCCTGGTCTTTATCTCTTTCCCAACATTTGCATATACAGTCTTTGACTTGCAACAGTTCATTTAGTGACTGTAGAGAGGGAGGGACGAATAGAGGGAGGGAGAGAGAGAGGGTAGAAGGGAGAAAAGGAAATAGAAAGGGAGGAAAGGAGAAAAAGGAGGGAGGGACAGAGAGGAGGAGGAAATGAGAGAGGAAGGAGGAAGGGAGAAGGGAGAGTAGGAAAGAGGGAGGGAGAAAGGGAAGGAGAAAGAAAGAAAGAAAGAAAGAAAGAAAGAAAGAAAGAAAGAAAGAAAGAAAGAAAGAAAGAAAGAAAGAAAGAAAGAAAGAAAGAAGGAGAGACAGGGTGAAGAAGGAAGAAGGAAATGAGAGGAAGAAGGAGGAGAGGAAGGAGAGTGGGAAAGAAGGAGAAAAGAAAGGAGGGAGGGACAAAGGGAAGGAGGAAGGAGGAAATGAGAGAAAGGAAAAGGGAGAGGAAGGAGAAGGAGAGTGGGAAAGAGGGAGGAGGAAGAAGAAGAAGAGAAAGAAAGAAAGAAAGAAAGAAAGAAAGAAAGAAAGAAAGAAAGAAAGAAAGAAAGAAAGAAAGAAAGAAAGAAAGAAAGAAAGGGAGAGACAGGGTGAAGAAGGGAAGAAGGAAATGAGAGGGAAGATGGAGGGAGAGGGAAGGGAGAGTGGGAAAGAAGGAGAAAAAGAAAGGAGGGAGGGACAAAGGGAAGGAGGGAAGGAGGAAATGAGAGAAAGGAAGGAGAGAGAGGGAAGGGAGAAGGGAGAGTGGGAAAGAGGGAGGGAGAAAAGGAGGGACAGAGGGAAGGAGGAAATGAGAGAGAGGAAGGCGGGAGAGGGAAGGGAGTGGGAAACAGGGAGGGACGAAGGGAGGGAGAAGTAGAGAGGGAAGGAGAGGCAGGGAGGAATAATTTTTGGATATTCGAAGATGTGCAAACATCAAAAGTGTGTGATCGTTTGTAACGCCCATTGCAACGTCCCCAAGATCAACATCAAAATTTAGATGCTGTGGCCACTGACTCCTATTTATGACGGTTGCCATACCCCCAGGGTCACGCGATCCCCTTTTGCAACCTCCCGACGATCAAAATCCAGGAGCTTAACAACCATGTGACTAACTTTAAGTGATTCGCTTAACAAGAAAGATCGTAAAACAGGGCAAAACTCACTTCACATACGTTTAGCAGTCTTCCAATATCTCAGGGGTTGCCCCAAAGAAGAGGCAGTCAAGCTATTCTCCAAAGCACCTGAGGGTAGAACAAGAAGCAATGGGTGGAAACTAATCAAGGAGAGAAGCAATTTGGAACTAAGGAGGAATTTCCTGACAGTGAGAACGATTAATCAGTGGAACTACTTGCCTGCAGAAGTTGTGAATGCTCCAACACTGGAAATTTTGGATAACCATCTGTCTGAGATGGTGTAGGGTTTTCCGTGCCTCTGCAGGGGGTTGGACTAGAAGGCCTCCAAGGTCCCTTCCAACTCTGTTGTTATGTTATATTATATTATGTTATGTTATGTTATGTTATGTTATGTTATGTTATGTTATGTTATGTTATGTTATGTTATATTGGGCGGGGGGGGGGGTCAGTTGTGGTCATAAGTCGAGGATTCCCTGTACTGAATCAAGATTTCCTCCATCTCTTTCCCCGTCTTCATTCTATAAAAGTACTAAAATTCACCCAGTGGTTGTAAAATCTTGCCAGGTGATGTCTACTTTGCAATACTTCACTCCTTTTCCCTGTCAAACACCATCACCTTGATGTACTCAGGTATTGTACCTGGGCCAGAGAAGATGATAAATCAAGATTTTGTGCTAGGCGGTGACAACGGAGACACCCAGATTCCTTTGGCTTTTTTTGTGTGTTTTTTGTGTTCGTGCTACTTGAAAAATAATCTAGTTTTTCTCATTAAAAGAAAAATAAATCCACACCGGGGAACACCCTACTCCTTGAAACTCCCAAATTGAATGAAAAAGCAATAAAACAAAACAGGACAGCCGCAATCACCCAAACCCGGTGGTTCAGATGAGCCAAGTTGGCTAAATCCCGAGAAATTTGGGTGTTTCTGCCCCTATGAGGTTACGAGACCGGTTTGTGCAAGTTTCGGACAAAACACACGAGACGACTGAAACCTCAGTCAGGTTTGGCAATTTTCTGGCAAGTCTTTTGAAATTTGGGCTGTTTCTTTGTGGCTCAGGCTGCTAATGCAGTCTGTTATTAACAGCAGCTGCCTGCAATTACTGCAGGTTCTAGTCCCACCAGGCCCAAGGTTGACTCAGCCTTCCATCCTTTATAAGGTAGGTAAAATGAGGACCCAGATTGTTGGGAGCAATAAGTTGACTTTGTATATAAATATACAAATAGGATGAAGACTATTGCTAACATAGTATAAGCCGCCCTGAGTCTTCGGAGAAGGGCGGGATATAAATGCAAATTTAAAAAAAAAATCTTCTTGACTGAGTGCTCTAGTTCAGGGGTCTCCAACCTTGGCAACTTTAAGCCTGGAGGACTTCAACTCCCAGAATTCTGGGAGTTGAAGTCCACCAGGCTTAAAGTTGTCAAGGTTGGAGACCCCTGCTCTAGTTTGTGACATCATGAAATTTGATCGGGTGTCTAAAAAAAAAGGGGGGGGATTTTCTTAGTAACCGAATCCTGTGCTTGGCACAACTTCCTACCAGTGGTTTTGTAGCAATTTCTCCAACAGCGGGCTTACAACCTGTTTTTATACGTTTATTTCGATCCTGCCTTTTATTTATTTTGTGTAAGTAACTCAAGGTGGCAAGCATACCTGATGCTCCTTCCTTCGCCTGCTTTTCCCCACAACAACCCTGTGAGGTGGGTTGGGCTGAGAGAGGGTGACTGGCCCAAGGTCATCTTGTTGGCCTTCATGCCTGAGGCAGGACTAGCACTTACGGTCGCCTAGGGATTGACCCAAAGTCACCCAGCCAATTTTCATGTTTAAGGTGGGACTAGAATTCACCGTCTCCTGATGATTGACCCAAACTCACGCAGCTAGCTTTTATACCTAAGGCAAGACTAGAACTCTCCTTCTCCTGGTGGTTGACCTCAAATCACCCAGCTGGCTTTTATGCTGGGTGATAAGGCGGGGTTAGAACTCACAGCCTCCTGGATTCTAGCCTGGCACCTTGACCGCTAAACCAAACCAGCTCTCCTTTCCCCCAAAAAGGACTCAAGTACCCTTGAGGAAAAAATGCGTTGTGTTCAGCGATGGGTTTCACATTTTGTTACCACCGGTTCACCCCATGCGCCTTCCGTGCAAGCGCCTGGCCTTCCACAAGTGCGCTTTGCTCACACGTGCACCTTCTACGCATGTGCCCGGCCTCAAAAACGTGCCTAAATAGGATGGCATAGAACCACCCGCGATTTCCCCTACCGTTTTGGGCGAACCGGTCTGAACCGGTTGAATACTGAATACTGGTTGTGTTACTTGTTTGGAGGAGAAGTTGCAAAAACCAGTGTCTAGAGTTGAAAAGCCACCCCTCACCCTTCAGAGCCCAACACAACTTTTCTCCCCCCGCAACATCTGCTTGTAAACAGAGCGTGTCAGCTCAGACAGTTACAGTATGGAACAATTTCTGCTTGGCTCCAAGTTTTCCTTTCCTGAATTCACACCGCTGGCCTCTCATGTCAGTCTCTTTTATCCACTGAAGCCAAACAGGTAGAAGTACCCGCCGCCTTTATCTGACAGGGTTAGGGGAGAGCAGGGAGCGAAGGAAACGAGGGCCCTGCGTGCCGTTGCCTTCTCTCTTTTTGCTGGGTGACACCCTGACCTTTCCACCCACCCACCCCCTCGGATGCGGAAAGGGACGCATCGCCGAAGGTGCTCCCCGAGCAGCAGCAGCAGCACCGCCGTGTGCAGTGGCACCATCGTGATGCGGACGAGTGACAGCTCCGCGCAGAAAAGGTTGTGGTGCATTTACCCGTGTCTAAATCTTTGCACATTCAGGCGAAGAGGTTTGGAGCTTGATTGGATGAGATCGCGAAACGCATCAAGGCCTCTTTGGGTGGCTGAAAGATATTCAAGTCTCGGCAGTGACCGAGGGCGGCCAGGAAGGGACATGATCTCTTGGTTTTGAGGGGTTTTCGGCTCTCTTCCCTGGCAGGGTGAAACTCAAGGGTGTGAGTTTCAGCGGAGTAAGAAAAAGCATGTGCTACCCGCTGGAGAGCTGTTCTGTAAAAGGCTAACAGGGACTTTGCGGGCCTTCTAGTCTGGCTGCCTGCTGGAGCAGGAGACCCTATACTAGGGGTGTCAAACTCAAGGCCCGGGGGCTGGATCTGGACTGTGGGGTGCTTCGATCTGGCCTGCGGGACCGCCCTGAAAACAGTGAAGGACGGCCCTGCTTAGGAGGGCTGCACGCAGATCCTTCCGGACTCTGTTTTCGCTGGCAGAAGATTGCAGGAGGTCATTGAAGCTGAAAATGGAACTCGCCATTTTCTCTGGCAAAGTGCTCGGGCCTCCACAGGCACCAGCAACATGAGTGACGTCGAGCTGGCCATGCTCACCGTAGCCATGCCCACCCTGGTTCCCGAGGTCAAACACAACCCTGATGTGGCCCTCATTGAAATCGAGTTTGACACCCCTACCCTATATCATTCCAGACAAATGGTTGTCCCATCTAAGCGCCGTGGAGGCACAGTGGTTAGAATGCAGTATTGCAGGCTAATGCCAACAGTTCGATCCTGACCAGCTCAAGGTCGACTCAGCCTTCCATCCTTCTGAGGTCGGTCAAAGAGGACCCAGATAGTTGGGGGCAATATGCTGACTCTGTAAACCGCTTAGAGAGGGCTGGAAAGCACTGTGAAGTGGTATGTAAGTCTTGAGTGTTAGCGCATTGCAGGCTAATGCCAACAGTTCGATCCTGACCAGCTCAGGGTCAACTCAGCCTTCCATCCTTCTGAGGTCGGTCAAATGAGGACCCAGATAGTTGGGGGGCGATATGCTGACTCTGTAAACCGCTTAGAGAGGGCTGGAAAGCACTGTGAAGTGGTATGTAAGTCTTGAGTGTTAGCGCAATTGAAGGCAAACTCTGCCAACTGCCAGCAGTTCGATTCTGACCGGCTCAAGGTTGATTCCGCCTTCCATCCTTCCGAAGTCGGTAAAATGAGGACCCAGATTGTTGGCGGCGATAGGCTGACTCTATAAACTGCTTAGAGAGGGCAGTAAAAGCACTGCAATGTGATATTTAAGTCTAATTGCTATCTTTTCTTGAACACCTCCAATGATGGAGCGCCCACAGCTTCTGGAGGCAAGCCATACTAGTGATTAATTGTTCTCGGTAATATTTCTCCTTAATTCTACATTGGATCTCTCTTTGATAAGTTTCCATCTGTTATTTCTTGTCATGCCTTCGAGTGCTTTAGGGAGCAGGTTGAACCCCTTTTCTCTGCCATAACCCCTCGAGTATTGGAAGACTGCTATCGTGCCACCCATAATCCTTGTCCTTGTTATTAGAATAACAGAGTTGGAAGGGAACCTTGCAGGTCATCAGGTCCAACCCCCTGCTCAAGCAGGAGACCCTACACTATTTCTGGACCGATGGCAGTCCGGTCTCTTCTTGAAAGCCTCCAGTGATGAAACTCCCACAACTTCCGAAGGCAACTTCTGTTCCATGGGTTGATTTGTTTCTCACTGTCAGAAAGTTCCTACTTATTTCTAGGTTGAATCTCTCCTTGATCAGTTTCCATCCATTATTCCTTGTCTGGCCTTCAGGTGCCTTGGAGAATAGCTTGACCCCCTCCTCTCTGTGGCAGCCCCTCAAATATTGGAAGACTGCTCTCCTGTCTCCCCTGGTCCTTCTCTCCACTACAGTAGACATCCCCAGTTCCCACAACCGTTCTTCATATGTTTTAGCCTCCAGACCCCTGATCATCTTTGTTGCTCTTCTCTGCACTCTTTCTAGGGTCTCAACGTCTTTTTTGTATCATGGTGACCCAGAACTTGATGCAGTATTTTAGCCGTGGTCTTACCAGTGCAGTAAAAAGCATGCTATCACTTCTCACTTGATGTGCTCCTGCTGTCGTGTCCCACTCCTCCACTGACGGCCAGGTCAGGGAAATCCGAATCAGGCGTGCCTCTGCAGCTCTGCCCAAAGTCCTAGCAAAGTCCTCAGAGCAGGCAGGAGACCAGAAAGTGACTTCAGCAAGATAAGTTCGACTTTGCCTGACTCAGAGACTGCCAGAAAGCAGATCCTTTATATAGGCCAAGGGGTGTGGCTCCATGACTCAGCACTCATTAAGGCCTGCCCCTTCCTTCCTTCTGTTGCCTCCGCCTATCCAGTCTTCTGATGCGAGGGTCACTCCAATCAGCAGCTGTTGGAAATAAACCTTCCTCAGGCTCACATGCTGTGGAGGAGGGGGAGGGGTCTAGCTGCTCCGTTTGCCTGGGCATGGAGCCAGGGCTGGGACCGGGAGGTGCCCCTCCTCTTCAGCTTGTCTGGGCATGGAGCCAGGACTGGGGCCGGGAGGCATACATTCCTTCGTGTTCGGGAGCAGATAAGAAGGCCCCGGCTGCTGTGAGAGCGGACAAGACACAACACTTGCTGTTGATGCAACCAAGTCCAGAATAACTGGAAGTCACCAGTTTATTTATTTTATTTATTTATTTTGTCACACAGTATATATAAGTGTAATCATAAAATAACTATACAATATATAAGCATATATATAAGTATGAGTATGTAATAACTATATTAATTGGCTATAACGAAAGGAAACAATAGGACAGGAACGGTAGGCACACTTGTGCTCTCATGCACGCCCCTTACAGACCTCTTAGGAATGGGGTGAGGTCAATAGTAGACAGTTTTTGGTTGAAGCTTTGAGTATTTTGGGAAGAGACCACAGAGTCAGGTAGTGTATTCCAAGCATTAACAACTCTGTTACTGAAGTCATATTTTCCGCAATCAAGATTGGAGCAGTTAACGTTAAGCTTAAATCTGTTGTGTGCTAGTGCATTGTTGCAATTGAAGCTGAAGTAGTCTTCGACAGGAAGGACATTGTAATAGGTGATTCTATGAGTCATCTGTAAGGTAATGTCCATCAAGCTTGTACTTAATGTTTAGGTTCTTTTTTCCAATATGTAAGACTGAACATTTGCTGGTAGAGATTTGGAGTTGCCAAGTTTTAGACCATTCAGATACAAAGTCAAGGTCGTTTTGAATGATAGATGTATTATCAGTGGTGTTAAATAGTTTGACATCGTCAGCAAAGAGAACACAATTACTTGTGATATGGTCACAGAGATCATTAATATATAATATGAAGAGTGTTAGTCCAAGAACGCTGCCTTGAGGAACGCCACTTTTGACAGGAACAGTATTTGAAAGAGCATTGCCAATTTTGACCACTTGTTGTCTGTTTGACAGGAAAGCTGTTATCCAATTGTGGAGGGGTCCGGAGATGCGGTAGGATTTTAGTTTTAGGAGAGGTTTGTCTAACTATGCCAATGGTGATTCCTGTGCATGTTTGTGTGCTCCCGTGAATACGTCTGCCCTCCTCATACCAAGAGGAGGGGCCCATTAAGTGCCTTGACACACAGGGCAAAACTTGGGCAACCCAGGTAATTCATTTATGGAGGTGACAAGCCGTCTCTCTGGCTCCTTGGTATGCCAGGTTGCCAAGGAATTGGGATGCTGATTTATCACCAGGCAGAGCTTCAGAAAAATATGTGTTTCAAGTATGGATTTATGGCCCCGCTGTCACACCTCTGGCATGTCTGAAAGGCTATATCCATGTGACTCAAAGATATATCACACTGAGAACTCAAGAAGCAACAGCAGTTGGCCTGACCTTTCGTACTCTGGTGCCGGGAATGAGATCTTGAATTGTTGGCTGGGATCCCGAGGTCAGGATCACAAGGGGTGGAGCTTCAAGGATAGGTAACTGAAGCATCTTGATAAGATCACTAGCTCCAGAAGTCCCATGATATGGCTAAGGTCTAAGTCAGGGCTGTTCAACCTTGGCCACTTTTAAGACCTACGGTCTTCCAACTCCCAGAATTCTCCAGCCAGCCATCCTGGTGATTTTCGGTCAACAACCAGGAGACAGAGAGTTCTAGTCCCACTTTAGGCATGAAAGCTAGTTGGGTGACTTTGGGCCAATCACCAGGAGACGGAGAGTTCTAGTCCCGCCTTAGGCATGAAAGTCAGTTGGGTGACTTTGGCTCAATCAGCAGGAGACGGTGAGTTCTAGTCCTGTCTCAGGCATAAAAGATGTCTGGGTCACTTTGGGCCAATCACTAAGAGACAGAGAGTTCTAGTCCCACCGTAGGCATGAAAGCTAGCTGGGTGACTTTGGGCCAATCACTAGGAGATGGAGAATTCTAATCCCACTTTAGGCATGGAAGTCGACTGGGCGAATTTGGGCCAATCACCAGGAGACGGTGAGTTCTAGTCCTGTCTCAGGCATAAAAGATGTCTGGGTGACTTTGGGCCAATCACTAAGAGACAGAGAGTTCTAGTCCCACCTTAGGCATGAAAGCCAGGTGGGTGACTTTGGGCCAATTACCAGGAGGCAGTGAGTTCTAGTCTCCCCTTTGGTATGAAAGCTGGGTGACTTGGGTCTAATCCCCAGGAGACAGTGAATATTAGTTCTGGTCTACGTTTTATGGCAAAGAAATGAATGTCAGATCCATTCTCATCCATGGTGTGGAATTGTCTCCCAAGGAACAACCCTCAGAACTTTCTCCCCCCTTCTTTTTTTCCCACGGTCTCTTCTGGCTGCTCCAAATCTGGTTGTCCGTTCCTCACCTTTCATCCAGAGGCAAGTGGCCCCTGCAGTCTTCGCATTCTTTCCCACTGTTTTTGACCTGGGAATCCTCCTTCCCTCCCAGTGCTTCAGCGCATCAGGAGGCAGCCTCCGGGAGCAAAGGTCTGGGAGGGACGAAGGGTGCTTGGTGACAATTGTGTGTGTGGTGGAAGAGGCTACCTACACAACGTATCCTGAGGATGGGATCTGCTGGGGGTGGAAGGAGGCATGGGACAAAAATTGCGAAGCATCAAGTTAAGAAGAACCCAAGAATGCAATGACAGCAGCGGCCAAAATTGTGGAAACCTTTTGGGGAAAAGTGTATTTTTGAAGTGTGATGGCTAATAACCTTTTTTTTGGGTAGGGGAGTTTTAAGATAATTTTATTCCACTGTTGGAATGACCTGGGAATAGCCCAATCCTCAACCCAATTGAAAATCTATGGAGCTGACTAAAGAAACTTAGAAGCGACCCAGCAATAAAACCTGTTTAATAGAAGGCATCCTTCAATCTTGGTTTCACATTAGAACAGCTGCGGAACTCAAAGACTTGGTTCACTCCATGGGAAGACGTTGTAAGCCGTGTCGGCGAACCTTTTCGGCACCGAGTGCTGAAATGGGAGCATGCGCGTGCCAGAAACCGGACGAGCAGTTGCCCGGCGCGCATGCCGGCCATCTGGTCTTTGCGCGCGAATGCGCACCAGAAACCAGAAGACCAGATGGCCAGCGTGCATGCACGTGCCGGAAACAGGAAGATCATCTTCCCAGCGCATGCACGCACATCGGGCAGCTGCTCTTTCAGTTTACCGCGCCCCAACGTGTGTGAAGAGCAACGGGCAACGGCTCGTGCGCCCGGAGAGGTGGCTCTGCGTGCCACTTGCGACACGCATGCCATAGGTTCACCATCACTGCACTAGAGAATCCTTGGAAACCTGGCACTCGGCTATCAACAGGCCCATTGAGATAATCAACATTTACATACCATTTAAAAGAAACAATCAAAACAAAAAGAAAACAAAAACCCCAAAACACCTCCCTACCAAGGATCAACACCTGGATGAGCAGAGATTATCACCAAGATTAAGTTTAGGCCAACAATCAAGAAGTAATGGTGATGATACTCTTGCCTGACTCTTGGTGGTTCCATGAGCCATCTTCCAATCTCACACTGTCCTTTGAGTTGCTCTATACACAGGCCGGTTTCAGTCTTGATGGTGCCAGTACCCCAATTGAGGAACTACCAATGTTGGCAGACAAGCTAAAATTAGGCGATGGCCTAATCAAGGAACTCTCAAGACCGCTCCCTTCAACACTGAGAGGACAAGCTACTGTATATAACCACTCCCTTCTAACACTGATAATATTACCTGGTTTGGTAGTGAAACAGCTGCAAGAAAACCACCAAGCTCAGAGAGCACCAAGGACCGAACAGTCTCCTCCTTTTCCTCCTCCTCCTCCTCCTCCTCCTCCTCCTCCTCCTCCTCCTCCTGCTCCACCACCACCACCATGACTCCAGGCACATCACTCCCTTCTCACACTGATGATGTTACTTATTTGGGTCATGAAATGTCTGCAAGAAATCCACTAAGCTCAGAGAACACCAAGGACCCCACAATCCTCCTCCTTCTCCTCCTCCTTTCTGCAAAGCTCACTTCCTTCTAGCACTGATGATGTAACCGAGTTGGAGAATGAACCATTTGCAAGAAAACAGCTAAGCTCAGCGAGCACCAAGGACCCCACAGTTGTCGTGCTCTCTGCAAACTCCACTCCCTTCTAGCACTGATGACGTTACCTAGTTGGGTCATGAAACATCTGCAAGAAAGCAATCAAGCTCACAGAGCACCAAGGACCCCACAGTCGTCCTCCTCCACCACACACTCCATTCCCTTCTAGCACGGCTGATGTTACCTAGTTGGGTCATGAAACGTCTGCAAGAAAACAATCAAGCTTAGAGAACACCAAGGACCCCACAGTTGTCATCGTCCTCCTCCTCTCCACAAATCCTACTCCCTTCTAGCACTGATGATGTTATCTAGTTGGGTAATGAAACATCTGCAAGAAAACCACCAAGCTCAGAGAATACCAAGGACCACACAGTCCTCCTCCTCTCCACAAATCCTACTCCCTTCTAGCATTGATGATGTTACCTAGTTGGGTCATGAAATGTCTGCAATAAAACTGCCAAGCGCAGAGAACACCAAGGTGTCCACAGTCCTCCTCCTCTTCCTCCTCCACCTCTCCGGATGCCTCCCTTCTCACACTGATGACGTTCCTTATTTGGGTCACGAAACGTCTGCAAGAAAACCATCAAGTTCAGAGAGCACCAAGGACCCCCTCATTCCAACCCTGAGCTACCCATATTCTAACATGAGGTTTGTCAACACGGTTCCTGAGTGCCTCTTGACAGGGTGCGATCCAAAGTACTTCTGCACGAAGGGTTGACCCCGTCGGAGTTGAGACACGGAAAGCTCCTCGTCGCCGCTCTCCCATCAGCACCGGACAAGCACTGACGGTTTCCCCCTAAATTAAAAAAAAAAAAAACCCAGGCCAAGGGGACATTTCCTCCGGACCCTTGACGTGACAGCTGGTGTGGAATTTGCCCCGCATCTCTGGTTTCTTCACAGCTCAAGAAGGTTATGAAATTTTGATGCAGGAATTAGGTTGCTGTTCATCCCGAACAGCTGTGCTCGGAATATTGACAGTACCGTTCAACCGCTTCAGGCGGAGAGCATCTCAACCAACGCGCTTCGGCTCTTTCGGCTTTTCCACTGCTTGACAACATCCGAAGTGTTTTAACAGGGTTTTAATGGGCAGACTCGGCGTCTCCTAAGAGAGCCGCTGTGAAAAGGTTGGGGGTGGGTGGGTGGGGGGATGGAGAGAAGAGAGGAGAGGGCTAACTCCATTCGGACACAAGAAGATGGTTCTGGCCTCATTTGCTCATTGCAGAGGGCTGCCGATGGAGACGGCTGCAACAGCAAACAACAGAGGCCCAGGCTGTAGGCGCCACTAAGATCCCCCAGGCGACAAACATGCCTCGGTGCCTCGAAAACATCCATGAAGTGTTGCGCAATTAAAAAAGAGGGGGGAGAAAAAAGACGAGCGGGATTCAAAAAATCGTTGGTGAAGAGAATGTCAGGAAACCCAACCTGGATGGGTTGGAGAAAATGCAAAGGACTTGCAGTGCTGTGTAGCTTTGTAAGCAGAGGACGAGTGGACATGCGAAGTGTTAGTAATTACTTTATAAGCAGTATATAAAGTATACTGTATATAAAGTATATTTATAAAGTATAAAGTATAAAGTACTTTATACTTTATAAACTTGTAATGTTGCATCCGGTTTTGGTCGCCACGATACAAAAAGGACGTTGAGACTCTAGAAAGAGTGCAGAGAAGAGCAACAGAGATGATGAGGAGACTGAAGGCCAAAAACTGATGAAGAACGGTTGCTGGAATTGGATCAGGGGTGAAATGCTCCGGGTTCGGACCGGATCGCCCAATCCAGTAGCGATCTTGGCTGGTGGTTCGGAGAACCGATGGCAATCGCGGTGAAAGGCTCCACCCATTCACCCAGCTGTCATTACTTCCTGGTTTTAACCAGTAAGTAATGTGTTTTGTAACCTCTGCGCATGCGCAGAAAGGTTTTGCGCATGACAATCACCTATATTTTGGACGCATTATGTCGATTAGCCTGTTTGAGATATACGTTGTTCAAAATTGGTTGCCCTACGATGCCCCGTTTCGTCCAAGGAAATGTTACAAATAATCAAACAGACACAAAGAGTTTTATAGTATATAGATGTGACATACAAAAGACGATGCAGTCTAATCTAAAAGATGTTGGATGACATTCTCCAGCATGTGTAGACTACTTCTTTCTGCTTTGCCAACATATGGTCTAGCCTTGGAAGCTATCGCCAGTCTCCTGGAAATATAAAACACGTTATTTGACAAGTTGCATTTCTTCTGCAGACCCCAGATATATGAAGATGAGATGTTGGGATGAGAGAAGTGGTATCTTCTCATCACATAGGCATAAAATTCTACCCTACCTCCATGATACATATTTTCCAAAGGTTCCTTCAACCTTGGCCTCAATCTGTCCAACCAAAGCTGTGGTCCATTTCATGTTTTCTTCTGAACCCCCTAACCCCCTAACCTTTGTTGTTGTTAGTTGCAAAGTTGTGTCCGAGCTATTGCGACCCCATGGACAATGTTCCTCCAGGCCTTCCTGTCCTCCACCATCCTCTGAAGTCACGCCGACTGCTTCAGTGACTCCATCCAGCCACCTCGTTCTCTGCCATCTCCTTCTTCTTTTGCCCTCAATCTTTCCAGGCATTAGGAGTCCTTCATACTCATTAGGTGGCCAAAGGATTTGAGTTTCTTTTTCAAGATCTGGCCTTCTAAAGAGCAGTCAGGGTTGATCTCCTGTAGGACTGACCGGTTGGATGGCCTTGCAGTCCAAGGGACCCGCAGGAGTCTTCTCCAGCACCAGAGTTCAAAGGCCTCCATTCTTTGGCACTCAGCCTTCCTTATGGTCCAACTTTCCCAGCCATCCATTGCAACTGGGAAAACCATAGCCTTGACTATACGCACTTTTCTTGGCAGGGTGATGTCTCTGCTTTTTAGTAGTTTGATCTAAATCTTTTTTTTTTAATTCCTTATGGTGATTCCAAATAATGCTACGTTGGGGCAGAATGGAAAATTACAGGGATCGCTTACGACCAGCCATCTGACTTCTCCCCATCAGAAATACTGGTAGCCAGTGGTGGGCGGCACATGAATTAACAACCAGTTCACCCCAGCACCAAAAAATGTGAGCGGCCTTGTGCGCATGCAGCTTGCTCACATCCGTGCTTGCACGCATGCTCACAGCTTAAAAAACGTAGCTAAATAGGATGGAATAGCACCAGGGTCACAACTACCAATTCGCCCGAACCGGTCTGAACCAGCCCAAACCTTCTGAATCCCACCCCTGTAGGTAGCCCTTAACTTACAACTGTTCGTTTAGTGACTGTTCGAAATTACAACCATTCAGTGACTGTTTGGGGGAAAAAAGGGACTTATGACTATTTTTCACACATGCGCCTGTTGCAACCATCCCCATGATCACAGGATCAAAATCTGAACCCTTGGCCACAGGCACGTGTGTATAGCAATAGCATTTAGACTTAACCCAGGTCATCCTCGAATTTACGACCACAACTGAGCCCAGAATTCATGTTGCTAAGTGCTTACCTTTGCCGAGTGAATTTTGCCCCATTTGACGGCTTCTCTTGCCGTACTTGTTAAGCGAATCATCCCATTCGTTAAGGTAGTAAAATGGTTGTTAAGTGAATCTGGATTCCCTATTGACTTTGCTGGTCCGACGGTCGCAAAAAGGGGATCAGGTGAGCTTTGGACACACAGCAACAGGTCATAAATATGAACCAGTTGCCGAGCGTCTGAATTTTGATCGCGCGATCACGGGGACCCTGCAAAGGTTGTGGGGGGGAAAAAGTCATAAGTCACTTTTTTTCAGTGCTGTTGTAACTTTGAACAGTCACTAAATGAACACTAAAGCAGCTTTAAGACTTGTGGACTTCAACTCCCAGAATCCCTCAGCCAGCAAAGCTGGCTGAGGAATTCTGGGAATTGAAGTCCACAAGTCTTAAAGCAGCCAAGGTTGGAGACCCCTGCAATAAAGGACCACAACAGTTGTAATAGAGTTGGAAAGGACCTTGGAAGTCTTTTAGTCCGAACTCCTGCTCAGGCAGGAGACCCTATCCCCATTTCAGGCAAATGGTTGTCCAATCTCTTCTTAAAAACCTCCAGTGTTGGCGCACCCACAACTTTTGGTGGCAAGTAGTTCCACTGACGAACTGTTCTCACTGTCAGGAAATTTCTCCTTAGTTCTTCTAGGTTGTTTCTCTCCGTTCTTAGTCTCCATCCATCCGTCGCTTCTTGTCCTGCCTTTCAGGTGCTTCAGAGAAGAGCTTGACCCCCTTCTTCTTGATGACAGCCCCTCAAATATTGGGAGACTGCTATCATGTCACACCCCCCAGTTCCCCTTTTCCAGAACAAGGGAAGCGTTGTGCGTTATTTTCATGCAACGCACCAGGATTGCAGAACTGTTCCTCCTCCCCTCCCTCCCTCCCTTTCTTCCCCCTCTCCTTCGTGTTCTTTTTCGATGTGTTTGTGTGTGTATTTGTTTCAGACAAAATTCTATTAAAGCTGCTGCCCGGATGTGTCTCCGTCAGTCACACTACTAACCTCCCCTTCTCTCAAATCTCATCATACATTAATGAGGATGGAAGTAATCATTGCTACACAGATGACTTCCCCACCCCCTACTCCCTACACTCCCTATCCTCCCCCCCCCCCCGCCATGCAGATGGCCCTCCTTGTGTTCTGGAAATGGGTGTGTGTGCGGGGAAAGGGTCATCCACTTTTCATTTGGCTTCTCTTCTCCCACCCTAATCCCCCCCACCACACACACACACACCCCACCATCTTCCGCCCCAGTCTCCGACGTTTTTGGCAGCCTCTGACTTTGGCCGTCGAGGCTATTTATGAAATGGAATAATTTCTTTCCCCCCCCCTCTCCTCTCTCCCTGTATCTCTGGTGACAACTTGACAAGCTCTTTTGTGTTGCTGGATGGCAGGATCGGCTCTCGTCTCGCCCTAACCTCTCGCGTTTTGTCGTTGCCTTTTATGTTCGTGTGGTCGCGCGATTTGTGGAGCCACCGCGGGTGTGTTCTAACCTGCCTTCGGTCCTTAAGGACGAGCGGTCGTCCGAAGGAGGAGTTGGCTCGGATGGCGGTGGGTGGTGGAGTTGGAGGTTGTAGTAGTAGCGGGGCGGCGCAGGCCGACTCTTTGCTACAGAGAATGTCCTGGCTGGGAATTTTCGGAGGTTGCCCAAATCCCAATTGGCCACCGTCTCCCGTTGAAACAATGGACTTAATACTGATGATGTTACCTAATCAGGTAATGAAACGTCTACAAGAAAACAATAGAATTTCATAGAGCACCAGGAACTCTCTTCTTCCTCCTCCTCCTCCTCCCAACTCTACTTCCATTTTTCACACTTAACAACCGTTGCAGCAATTCCACAGTCCCACAACCAAAATTCAGACAATTGGCAACTGACGAATGCAGTGTCCCGGGTGTCAGGATTCCAAGTAATACACCCATAGCAAGCAAAACTCCAAAGCAGGTAGATTCCTCAAAGAATAGCTTTATTGGATATATCCTTTTGGCACAGAGCTGGTGAAAACCGACTGAAGGTTCCCGCAGTTTTGTTTTTCCCCTTCCCCAAACAGTCAGTCGCATGATCCAGCCGAGGCGCCGTCCGGTTGCCAGGCAACATCGCTCCTCCTCTCTCTGGCCAGGTGTGAAAATGACCTTGGTTCTCAAGAGAAAGTATTTTGTTTTGGCTATAAAACCCCAGCTATCTCTATTCCCCCACTCCCTATCCTTCAGCTCCAATCTGGCAACTGCATGGCTTCGGCTAGGTCAGCTTCAGGGTTGACACCAGGATCAGGTGATCCCCTTTTGTGACCTCCTGACAAGCGAAGTCAAGGTGGGAAACCGGATTCACTGAACAACCGTGTTATTTACTTAACAACTGCAGTAATTCACTTATCAACGGTGGCAAGAAAGGTCGTCCAATGGGACAAAACTCACTTTACAACTGTCTCGCTTAGAGACAGAAATTTTGGGCTCAATTGCGGTCGTAAGTGGAGGACTACCTGTATCATATTCCTTGGTATGTTCCCCCCTCCTCTTCCAGCATAAGATGACCTGGCTGAGAGAACGCCCGTCTCCCCCCCTCCCCGATTCCCAAATCTTCTAGGCTTATAAATGCAATCCTTAAACCTTTCGGTTGTCCCTTCCACTTATGCGCCACTATTTATCATCCTGATTTAACGAGAGTTAAATGATTTAATTTCCCTACACTAGATTGGTGCTTAGGATCCCTCTCTGGAGTTAATGGTCAGTAAATGACTTGGAATAAGAGGGAGGGAGTGACCCCCTTGTCAGTTTAATCTCCACAGTTTTAAGTTGTTCTATAAATATGTCTTTATGGATGGCGTTTGTCTAGCTTAAAAACATCTAATTGGGACCAGTTGCTTAAATCTCCCTGGATCAAGAAAGCTGTAATAAGCAAAGAGAGGATATCTTATCCTTCCAATCCAGGAACGCTTAGCAACTGGTCCTTCTGATGCATGTATAATCAGTTTATTTTCAGTTCCTCATTTCATCTTTTAAAAAGAAGGAACCTTGGGCTTTCTCCGAGCGTGATCTAATGCTTCACTTCAAAGGCCGTGTTTTCGTCTTATCTTTAAGATTGTCAGCTTTGGAAATGACAATGTAAAAAGCAGAGGGGCTTAAGATGCTGAAAGTTTTAAAGAGCATCTTATTACAGGCTTAACAATTTCCTTTCAATCAGAAACGCAGACGGCGACGGGTCAAGCATCTTTTCCGATTCCTTCTCCGCGTGACTCTTGGCGTTCCCGCTGAGTTGAAGGGGGTCTGTGACAATTCGCCATGGCCAACTCGCCACAGCCAACTCACCACGGCTAACTCACCACGGCCAACTCACCACGGCCAACTTGCCACAGTTAATTCACCACGGCTAATTTGCCACAGCCAATTTACCATAGATAACTCGCCACACCAACTCACCACGGCCAACTCACCATAGCCAACTCACCACGGCCAACTCACCACAGCCAACTTGCCACAGCCAATTTACCACAGCTAACTCGCCACAGCCAACTTACCACGGCTAACTAGCCACAGCCAATTTACCACAGCTAAATCGCCACAGCCAACTCACCATGGCCAACTCACCACGGCCAACTTGCCACAGCCAATTCACCACGGCTAATTTGCCACAGCTAATTTACCACAGATAACTCGCCACACCAACTCACCACAGCCAACTCACCACAGCTAACTTGCCACAGCCAACTCGCCACGGCTAACTTACCACAGCCAATTCACCGTAGCTAACTCACCACAGCCAATTTACCACAGATAACTCGCCACACCAACTCGCCACAGCCAACTTGCCACAGCCAATTTACCACAGATAACTCGCCACACCAACTCACCACGGCCAACTCACCATAGCCAACTCACCACAGCCAACTCACCACAGCCAACTTGCCACAGCCAATTTACCACAGCTAACTCGCCACAGCCAACTTAACACGGCTAACTAGCCACAGCCAATTTACCACAGCTAAATCGCCACAGCCAACTCACCATGGCCAACTCACCACGGCCAACTTGCCACAGCCAATTCACCACGGCTAATTTGCCACAGCCAATTTACCACAGATAGCTCGCCACACCAACTCACCACAGCCAACTCACCACAGCTAACTCGCCACAGCCAACTTGCCACAGCCAATTTACCACAGATAACTCGCCACACCAACTCACCATAGCCAACTCACCACAGCCAACTCACCACAGCCAACTTGCCACAGCCAATTTGCCACAGCTAACTCGCCACAGCCAACTTAACACGGCTAACTTACCACAGCCAATTCACCACAGCTAACTCGCCACACCAACTCACCACAGCCAACTTGCCACAGCCAATTTACCACAGCTAACTCGCCACAGCCAACTTGCCACAGCCAATTTACCACAGCTAACACCACAGCCAATTTACCACAGATAACTCACCACACCAACTCACCACAGCTAACTTGCCACAGCCAATTTACCACAGCTAACTCACCATGGCTAACTTGCCACAGCCAATTTACCACAGATAACTCACCACAGCCAATTTACCACAGATAACTTGCCACACCAACTCACCACAGCCAACTCACCATGGCTAACTTGCCACAGCCAACTCGCCACAGCTAACTTGCCACAGCCAATTCACCATGGCTAACTCACCACAGCCAATTTACCACAGATAACTCGCCACACCAACTCACCACAGCCAACTCACCACGGCTAACTTGCCACAGCCAATTTACCACAGATAACTCACCATGGTCAACTTACCACAGCCAGCTCACCACAGCTAACTCGCCACAGCCAATTCAGCTCAGCTAACTCACCACAGCTAACTCATCACAGCCAACTCACCATGGCCAACTCACCACATCCAACTCACCTCAACCAAATCACCACAGCCAACTTACCACGGCCAATTCGCCATGGCTAACTCACCACAGCTAATTCGGCACAGCTAAATCCCCACAGCCAACTCACATTTCGCTTCTCATCCAAGAATCTTCTTTGGTTCTGACTGAATGGTGGAGGAATGGTGGAGGATTTATATTCCTTGCACTCCTCCTCCTCCTCCTCCTTGTAAACCCCACTTTTTAGCACTGACGATGTTTCCCAGTTGGGTAATGAAAGGCCTCCAAGTTCAAAGACCACCAAGGACCCCACAGTCATTGTCGTCCTCCTCCCTGCATTCCCCTCTGCCTTCTAGCACTGATGATGTTAGCTAGTTGGGTAATGAAATGTCTTCAAGAAAAAAAACCAAGCTCGGAGACCACCAAGGACCCCACAGTTACTGTTGGGTCAGTGGCTAAGGCATTGAGCTTGTTGATCAGAAAGGTCGGCAGTTCGAATCCCTAGTACAGGTCTCCTGCGTGAGCAGGGGGTTGGACTAGATGACCTCCGAGGTCCCTTCCAACTCTGTTACTGATCATATTTTCTGTATGTTCTCACAAGACCTTGCCAAAAGTCATTGAAGGACACCATTCCCCCCCCCCCCCGCCCGCCAGCCTCGGTCTTTGCACTCCTCTTGGCTGACTTCAGGTATAAAGGAACCCCTCGCACATATGTGCTAGTCGTTCCCGACTCTAGGAGGCGGTGCGCAACTCCGTTTCAAAGCCAAAGAGCCAGCGCTGTCCGAAGACGTCTCCATGGTCATGTGGCCAGCATGACTCAACACCAAAGGCGCACGGAATGCTGTTCCCTTCCCGCCAAAGGTGGTCCCTATTTTTTCTACTTGCATTTTTTTAACGTGCTTTCGAACTGCTAGGTTGGCAGAAACTGGGACAAGTCACGGGAGCTCACTCTGTGACGTGGCGCTCGGGATTCGAACCGCTGAACTGCCCACCTTTCGATCGACAAGCTCAGCGTCTCTTACCCACTAAGCCACCGCCTCCCTCTACCAAACAGGCTTCTCAGCCACCAGAACATTCTCAGTCAGCGTTTTTTTTTCCAGACTAATATCGAGACAGGAAAAGTACACCTTTAACCTTTCAAATGAGATATTGTTCTAATTTGGGTTAGACACGGAATTCGCCCGTAAAAGGGAGGAGGGTGCCAACATGGTTTCTCCCTCCCTCCTCTCAAAGCGTAGCATCAGCAACAGCTCCATAAATTAGGTAATTAAAAAGACAGGAAAAAAAGGTACAGTTATTACAGTTGGGTAATAAGTCCCATCGAAAAAAAGCACCCAAAACTGAACCCAAAAGCAAGATTTTTTTTTTAATTTTTTTTTTTTTTTTTAAAAACGGGTGACGGTCGGATGCTGTTTTATCCCAGCCTTACATGTCATCGCCTGCCCTGTTCAACAGAAGCCGTGACACTCCAAAATTTCACAACCCTGGAAGGCCAACGTATAATTTAAGGTAAGGGATTCCAGGGCTGTCCTGTCCCATTTGAAATATGCACTTAAAATAGCATTGTTTTACACGGCGGCCCATTAATCTCCAAAGATGGGTTTTTTAAAAGAAAAAGAAAAAAAGCCGTGACTGTATAAATTGGAGGGTGTAATAAATTTAGGGCTTAGGTTTTGACGTCTCGCCTTTCGGGTAACATGGGTCATGTACAGTTGGTGCCCTCTGCGAAGCCGTCTTGACTTCTCCTACGGAAGAGGTGAAGTCCTGGTGAATTTGGGTGTGGAGCTCTGGAATGCACCCTTTTATTCATGTATTCGCTGGCTCCTTCGTTGATTTGTAGGGTTAAAATCACCACCATCCCGCCTCCAAATTCTGAAAAACCTTCTCATGCCAATGGGATGAACAGAATAACAGAGTTGGAAGGGACCTTGGAGGTCTTCTAGTCCAACCCCCTGCTCAAGCAGGAGACCCTGTACCAGGGGTGTCAAACTCGATTTCATTGAGGGTCGCATCAGGGTTCTGTTTGACCTCGGAGGGCTGAGGGGGGGGGGATGAGGGGGCATGGGCGTGGCCATAGTGGGCATGACACAGGACCCTTGGCGGGGGCACTTGTGGTGGCCAAGTGTTAAGGCAGGACTTTCCTGAGACCATCCCTCACTCTCATTATAATCTTCCTTCCTTCCTTCCTTCCTTCCTTCCTTCCTTCCTTCCTTCCTTCCTTCCTTCCTTCCTTCCCTCTCTCCCTCCCTCCCTCCCTCCCCCCCTCCCTTCATTACTATTAATCTTCTCATCGTTCCCATCACCCATCTCCTCCCACTTATGACTGTAACTTTGTTGCTTGTATCCTTACGATTTATACTGATATTGATTGTTTCCTGATTGCTTATTTTAGCTTATGACTATCATTAAGTATTGTATCATTAAGTGTTAAATTTGTACCCGATGGCTATCATAAAGTGTTGTAAGTGTTGTACCTTGATGAAGGTATCTTTTCTTTTATGTACACTGAGAGCATACGCACCAAGACAAATTCCTTGTGTGTCCAATCACACTTGGCCAATAAAAGAATTTCTATTCTATTCTATTCTAGTCTAGTCTAGTCTAGTCTAGTCTAGTCTAGTCTAGTCTAGTCTATCCTATTCTATCCTATCCTATTCCATTCCTAATTTCTATTCTATTCTATTCTATTCTATTCTATTCTATCCTATCCTATCCTATCCTATCCTATCCTATCCTGTTCTATTCTATTCTATTCTATTCTAAACGTATCTTTTCTTTTATGTATGGACCTCTGGTGGCGCAACAGGCTAATGCAGCCTGTTATTAACAGCAACTGCTTGCAACATTGCAGGTTCAAGTCCCACCAGGCCCAAGGCTGACTCAGCCTTCCATCCTTTATAAGGTAGGTAAAATGAGGATCCAGATTGTTGGGGGGGCAATAAGTTGACTTTGTATATAGTATACAAATGGATGAAGACTATTGCTTGACATAGTGTAAGCCGCCCTGAGTCTTCGGAGAAGGGCGGGATATAAATGCAAAAAAAAAAAAAATGTACTCCAAGAGCATATGGACCAAAGACAAATTCCTTGTGTGCCCAATCACACTTGGCCAATAAATAAGAATTCTATTCTATTCAAAAGGAGAGACAGAATGAAATGTGAAGGGCAAAAATTAAAACAATGTTTGTTTATTTTAAATGATTAAATAGAATTGGTAAATTGTCCCCCAATGAGTTGGCCGTGCCAAGTTGTCCCATTCCCAACTGGGATGGCCTGTGTCCAGTGCTCCTCCAAACACCCAGGACTTTGGGAGCAGTCCCCACTTTCTGGCTAGCCTTCTTGAAAAGCTCCCTGAGCGGATAACTATCCTGTATATGGTTCTCTGAACTCCTTGGGGAAGGGATGTTACATAAGTGTAATCAGCAAACAAGACCTGGCATGGTTCTTAGGACTATATATGAAAGACTTTGGGCTGGAGTCCGGAGAGAGGTGACATGAACAAGCGAGTGTTACACACACTTCCAGGTGTGGCTTATGGTGGCTCACGCACACACTCACAGTCCTGGGAAACAGCTACACTCGAATGGAATGGAATGGAATGGAATAGAATAGAATAGGATAGGATAGGATAGAATAGAATAGAATAGAATAGAATAGAATAGAATAGAATAGAATAGAATAGAATAGAATAGAATAGAATTCTTTATTGGCAAAGTGTGATTGGACATACAAGGAATTTGTCTTGGTGCATAGGCTCTCAGTGTACATAAAAGATTTGTATGAAGAACAGTTGAAAGCACTGGGTTTGGCTAGTCTAGAGAAAAGAAGGACCAAAATAGAATAGACTAGAATAGACCAGACTAGATTAGATTAGACTAGACTGGACTGGAATGGAATGGAATGGAATGGAATGGAATTTTTAATTGGCCAAGTGTGATTGGACACACAATGAATTTGTCTTGGTGCATAGGCTCTCAGTGTACATAAAAGATTCATATGAAGAACGGTTGAAAAAACTGGGTTTGGCTAGTCTAGAAAATAGAATAGAATAGAATAGAATAGAATAGAATAGAATAGAATAGAATAGAATAGAATAGAATAGAATTTTTTTTTAATTGGCCAAGTGTGATTGTACACACAAGGAATTTGTCTTGGTCCATACGCTCTCAGTGTACATAAAAGAAAAGATACCTTCATCAAGGTACAAACTTACAACATTTAATGATAGTCATTGGGTACAAATTTAACATTTAATGATACAACAATTAATGATAGTCATTAGGCTATAAATAAGCAGTCAGGAAACAATATCAGTATAAATCGTAAGGATCCAAGCAACAAAGTTACAGTCATAAGTGGAAGGAGATGGGTGATGAGAAGATTAATAGTAGTGCAGATTTAGTAAATAGTTTGACATTGTTGAGGGAATTATTTGTTTAGCAGAGTGATGGCGTTTGGGAAATCGCTTTCAACCTAACAATGAGGCACAACCAGTTCTTTAGAATATACGGAGACCCAGTGAATTTAAAATAGCAATAGCACTTAGACTTAGATACCGCCCTCTCTAAGCAATTTACAGAGTCAGCCTTTTGCCCCCAAAAATCTGGGTCCTCATTTTACCCACCTTGGAAAGATGTAAGGATGAGTCAACCTTGAGCCGGTCAGGATTGAACTCTTAGCAGTGGGCAAATTCAGCCTGCAATACTGCATTTTAACCATTGCGCCACCATGGGAAGAAAGGGAGGGAGTGAAGGAACAAAGGAAGGAAGGAAGGAAGGGCACATACACCCCTCTTCATACCGTGTTTCCCAGAAAATAAGACCCTGTCTTATATTTTTTTAAACTCTGAAATAAGCGCTTGGCCTTATTTTTGGGGAGGTCTTATTATTTTGGGGCGTATGGAGCAAGACGGGGCTCCTCTTGCCATCTTACCTGATTTCCAGCTCTGTCTCCCTAACCCTAAACAGAGGAAATGGCGGGGACTGGCTGCGTATGCAGTAAAATATTTTTGGAGAGGGGTTAATTTTTGGGGAGGGCTTATTTTCGAGGGAGGGCTTATTATCCGGGGAGGGCTTATTTTCGGGAAAACACAGTAGTTGTCGTGTCCCACTCCTCCTCTGATGGCCGGGTCTGGGAAGTCTGTATCAAGCGTGGCCACGAAGCCTCTGCAGCTTTGCCAAATTCCTGCCAGAGTTCTCAGGGCAGGCAGGAATCCAAGGTGTGACTTCAGCAACCAGATGAGACTTTGCCTGACTCAAGGAATGCCAAAAAGCAGATCCTTTATATAGGCCATGGGGTGTGGCTCCATGACTCAGCACTTATCCAGGCCTGCCCCTCCCTTCCTTTTGCTGACGTCGCCTCTCCATTCTCTGGAAGTGGGGATCTGTCCACCCTCCAGCTGCCGGCAATTCTAGCTCGTGACTGGCTTCATGCTCACACGCTGTGGGGGGGAGGTTTATTTGCTCAGTCTGTCCGGGCATGGTGCCAGGGCTGGGGGTTGGAGGCATGCCAGGCCATTCTTCTTCACTATCAGTCTCTGGCTCAGATAATAGGAGATGGGAGGGTCCCGGCTGCGGAGAGGGGGGTGGGCGAGGCACAACAGTAGTGCTTTCCAGCCCTCCCTAAGCAGTTTACAGCGTCAGCATCTTGCCCCCCAACAATCTGGGTCCTCATTTTACAAGGGATGCTGCAACGGTCATGAGCGTGAAAAATGGTGGCTTTTATAAAAATGGTGACCGTCGTAACCTTGAATGGTCACTAAATGAACTGCTGTAAGTCGAGGACTAGCTGTTTTGTTGAGCGGTGATGTGGTGCGACAGTAATTAGTGAAAGACACACTGCATTTAGCAAGGCTGCCCAATCTTGGGAACTAAAAGGCTTGTGGACTTCAACTCCCAGAATTCCCTAGCCAGCCTAGCTGGGGAATTCTGGGAATTGAAGTCCACAGATCTTAAAATGGCCAAAGTTGGACAACCCCACATTTAGGAAATTCCGTCGTGCAAATTCACTTCTAATCTCATTGGAATGGTTTTTGCATCCGGGTGGAGCGATTAGATCCTCTTTTATTCCAACAAGTTTTACAAGGTTTTAAAAAGAAAACAGTAACAATGGAATGGAAATGGCGGCCGAACTTTACGGCTAACGCATTTTGCAGAAAAGGTTTTACAATCCGAACCTCGGATGTATTTCACTGCTTATAGGATAATCTTTGCCTGCAACCTTCCAAAGAATTTGGGGAATAATCGGAACCCAGAGAATGCCAAGCAAAGATAAATAAATACAGCGTGGTTTATATAACAGAATTCAGATGAAAAACGTGGCTATTTTTGTTGCAACTCTCATTTGGCTTTGCTTGGGGTGGGGGGAGAAAATGGGCTTGCCTCAGTTTCCCCCATGGATTTGTGCTAGGGTTGACATTTGGATTTCAATGGTTGAAATCCACATTGTCTTAACCAGGCTAATTTTTGTTTTCATGTTAATGTGTGTGTGTGTGTGTGTGTGTGTGTGTGTGTGTGTGTGTTGTGTGTGTGTCTGTGTGTATTTGTTTTTGGAGGTTTTCACGGGTATAGGTATGTAGGTCTTGGCATATTCGGATCTTTTCCCATGTAAGGTTGACAGTATCTAGGCGACGTTTCGACGAGGTCTCACTCGTCATCTTCAGGCTGGTGCTTACGGCTTCATGCTTGTGCAAGCAAAGCGTGGTCAGAGCTGCCATCTCTCTATAAATACTGGTGGGGAGGTGTAGAGTGCTGGCTTTGTTGCTGTAAGCGGGTTGGTTGGCTGTGTTGTTACATCTTGATTGGTTGGTTGGTGGAGTTGATGTTTGCAGATTAGTCGGCTGTTTCGTAGCATCCTGTGTGGGTGTGGTCCTAGTTGTGTGCCCATTAGTCTTCTGTGTTGTAACGACCTGGGTAATGGGCTGTGTGTTAACATCCTGAGCTCTAGTATTGTGACATCCTGAGTCTTGTGCTGGAACATCCTGGGTGGTTGGTTGTGTTGTAAAAAGATATATATATATATATATATATATCTTTTAACTCTACTATATATAACTTTTAACTCTATTATATATATAATAGAGTTAAATTCCTACAAGCCGAAAATTGCGTAAGGTTTCTCTGTAGCCAATACTTGTGGAGTTGAAAGCCAATGGGATTACTTAAATTCAGTTCATAAAGTCTGTCAATTCCTGAGTTTCGAAGTCACCCTATAAAGGTAATCCTTGATTTACACCCACAATTGCACCCCAAATTTCTGTTGCTAAGCAAGGAAATCATTAAGGGAATTCTGCCCCATTTTACAATGGAAGGAAGGAAGGAAGGAAGGAAGGAAGGAAGGAAGGAAGGAAGGAAGGAAGGAAGGAAGGAAGGAAAAATCTACAGGTAGTCCTTGACTTACAACAGTTCATTTACTGACTGAGGTTACAACAGCACTGAAAAAAGTGACTTCTGACCATTTTTCACACTTACGACCATTATAGCATCCCCATGGTGATGTGATCAAAATTTACACTACCTATAATGATTTGCGAGCAAAATAGGATGTAGCACCTTCCTCCTTCCCTCCCTCCCTCTCTCCTTTCCTTCCTTCCTTCCTTCTTTCCTTCCTTCCTTCCTTCCTTCCTTTCTCCTTTCCTTGCTTCCTTCCTTGCTCTTCCTCCCTCCTTTCTTTCCTTCCTTGCTTCCTTCCTTGCTCTTCCTCCCTCCCTCCTTTCCCTCCTCCCTTCCTCCTTTCCTTCCTTCCTTCCTTGCTACCTCCTCCCTCCTCCCTTGGTCTCCTCCCTCTCCTTTCCTTCCTTCCTTCCTTCTTCCTTCCTTCCTTCCTTCCTTCCTTTCTCCTTTCCTTGCTTCCTTCCTTGCTCTTCCTCCTCCTTTCTTTCCTTCCTTCCTTCCTTGCTCTTCCTCCCTCCCTCCTTTCCCTCCTCCCTTCCTCCTTTCCTTCCTTCCTTCCTTGCTACCTCCCTTCCTCCCTCCCTCCCTCCCTTGGTCTCCCTCCCTCTCTCCTTTCCTTCCTTCCTTCCTTCCCTACTCCCTTACTAACGCTGATAACCACATATGGCTGCGGCTGTGGCTCCGCCTCCTCCTCTCTGCAAACCCCGCTCCCTTCCATCCCTGATGACGTTACCTAGTTGGGTCACGAAACGTCTGCGAGAAAACCACCCAGCTCAGAGAGCACCGAGGACCCCCCAGCTCAAACCTGAGCGACAAATAGCCCCTTCTCTCAGGTCTCCCATCTGTCAGTTTAAAAAGCCACCTCCCATCCTAAACGCCTTACTGAGTCCCGCAGACTCCATCTTGGGGTGCCATCTTGAAAGGCCCCGCAAGAATTCAACCCCTTTAAAATATCATTGAGAAAACTTCCTCGAGAAAAGAGGGGGAAAAAAACCACATAAAACGTTGGCACTTCCAACACGGTTTTCAACGGTCGGTCGAAACGCCGGCGTAAGGATCGCGCTCGGCGGTTGCATTTCGATCTTCCCCGTCTTCTTTTACAAGGCTTGAGAACTTTTAAATTAAAAAATAGTTGAGCTTTCTGCCGGAGTGGAGTGGGACGGGGGGAAGGGAATGCCAAATTTGTTTCAGAATCTTTTTTTTTTTTTAATCTTTATTTTTTTTCCCTTTTCTTTTTCGGAAGACCACCCCGGCCCCCTTCGTTCTTAATTTTCTATCTTCCTTTCAACAGCCGGCTATGAAACCTCCAGGCCTTTTCACCTTTCAACTTTGCTTGAACTTGGGGAAAAAAAGACTCGTGAATTATAAAGGGGCGCTGGGGCACCGGGGGAGAGGGAGGGTTCGAGGTGGGGGGGGGAAGCGTAGAGTCCTGATTATATGTTACCGCTGTAGTAATACCAGGAAAATAATCCTTCGCTTGTGGAAAAGGTTTTAAATACGGGGAGTAATAAACTCATGTGACATAGCTCCCAGCTAATGCTTGGCGAGGGTGATGGGCCATTGGGTGGTTGGGGTGTGTGTGTGTGTGTGTGTGTGTGTGTGTGTGTGTTCGTGCGCCCCATTTCTCGCTCGTTCTGCCGCTCGGCCTGAAACAAAGGCCAATTATTCCAACGGGAATTTTCGACACAATGGACGGCCCAGTTTCAGTGATACTTTAGAGGCCCTGCCACAGACGGATCCTTTGTTCGGTCGGGTGAGCGGCCAAATTAATGATGCTTTTCCTGTGCCTGCCTACCTTACAGCCAGAGTAACCCCGTTGGAAGGGACCTTGGAGGTCTTCTAGTCCAGCCCCCTCCTCGAGCAGGAGACCCTATACCATTCCAGACAAATGTTTGGCCAATATTTTCTTGAACACTTCCAGTGTTGGGAGTGTTCACAACTTCTGGAGGCAAGTCGTTCCACTGACTAACTGTTCTCACTGTCAGGAAATTCCTCCTTAGTTCTAGGTTGTTTCTTTCTTTGATGAGTTTCCATCCATTGCTTCCTGTCCTGTCTGTAGGGACTTTGAAAAAGAGGAGGGGAGAGGAGAGGAGAGGAGAGGAGAGGAGAGGAGAGGAGAGGAGAGGAGAGGAGAGGAGAGGAGAGGAGAGGTGAAGAGAAGAGAAGAAGAGAGAAGAGGACAGGAGAGGAGAGGAGAAGAGTTGAGTTGAGTTGAGTTGAGTTGAGTTGCATTGAGTTGAGTTGAGTTGCGTTGAGTTGCGTTGAGTTGAGTTGAGTTGGAAGGGACCATGGAGGTCTTCTGGTCCAACCCTCTGCTAAAACAGGAGACCCTGTATCGTTTCAGAGAAGTGACTGTCCAATCTCTTCTTAAAAACTTCCAGTGATGGAGCACCTACAACTTCTGGTGGCAAGCGGTTCCACTGGTTAATTGCCCTCACTCTTAGGAAGTTTCTCCTTAATTCTAGGTTGCTTCTCTCCTTGATTAGTTTCCATCCACTGTTTCTTGTCCGTTGGAGCTAAAACATATGAAGAACAGTTGCAGGAATTGGGTATATCTAGTTTGATGAAAAGAAGGATTATGGGTGACATGATAGCAGTCTTGCAATATAACTTTCTCCTTAGTTCCAGGTTGCTTCTCTCCTTGATTAGTTTCCACCCATTGCTTCTTCTCCTGCCTTCAGGGGCTTTGAAGAATAGCTTGACTCCCTCTTCTTTGTGGCAACCCCTGAGATATTGGAACACTGCTATCATGTCTCCCCTGGTCCTTCTTTTCATCAAACTAAACATACCCAGTTCCTGTAACCGTTCTTCGTATGTTTTAGCCTCCAGGCCCCTAATCCTCTTGATTAGGGACCTTGGAGGTCTTCTAGTCCAACCTCTGGTCATGTTTCTGGGGGGTGTTGAGAGGACACAGATGATTCCGACGATGAGGACACATCTACGTATCTCGGAAGCTCACCTCTCCTCCGATTAACGCAGAAGCGGGAGATTAAACATTCTCCGTGTTTCTTCCTGGTTTTGTCTCTTCTTAACCATGTTTTAAAGGCCCAGAGCAATCGACATCTGAAGAACTCCTCTTTATCTTGATTGAAAATCTGTAATTTCCCACCCCCAACCTCCCCCCCCCCAAAAAAACCCTTCGTTTTTTAAACAGGAGAAGACTAATTTCCTCCCCATCTAAACAAGGACCCCCCAAACAAGGACACTGAATTTCCTTCCAATCCCCTGATGCCACAGTCGCCTGGGGGGATTTTTAAGACTGCTTTCATCTTCCCCGTCCACCCAGCAATCGCTAAGAAGCGTCTAGACCAGGCCCGGCCAAGCTCTGTTTTCTCCCCAGCTGCACAACAGATCTATTTAGCGGCTGTTTTAAGTGGGGATTTTGTCTTTCTTTCTCCCCCCCCCATCTCTCTCTGTCTCTCTCTGTCTCTCTCTGTCTCTCTCTGTCTCTCTCTGTCTCTCTCTCTCTGTCTGTCTCTCTCTCTCTCTCTCTCTGTCTCTCTCTCTCTGTCTCTGTCTCTCTTTCTCTCTCTGTCTCTCTCTCTCTCTCTCTGTCTCTGTCTCTCTTTCTCTCTCTGTCTCTCTCTCTCTCTCTCTGTCTCTGTCTCTCTGTCTCTCTTTCTGTGTGTCTCTCTGTCTCTCTCTCTGTCTTTCTCTCTCTGTGTCTCTCTGTCTCTGTCTCTGTCTCTGTCTCTCTCTCTCTCTCTCTCTCTCTCTCTGTCTCTCTCTCTCTCTCTCTGTCTCTCTCTGTCTGTCTGTCTGTCTGTTTGTCTGTTTGTCTGTTTGTCTGTCTGTCTCTCTGTGTCTGTCTCTCTGTCTCTCTCTGTGTGTGTGTCTCTGTGTCTCTGTCTCTCTCTCTCTGTGTCTCTGTATTTGTCTCTCTCTGTCTCTCTCTGTCTCTCTCTGTCTGTCTCTCTGTCTCTCTCTCTGTCTCTATGTTCTGTCTCTCTGTCTCTCTCTCTGTCTCTGTCTCTGTCTCTGTCTCTGTCTCTCTCTCTCTCTCTCTCTGTCTCTCTCTCTCTCTCTCTCTCTCTCTCTCTCTCTGTCTCTGTCTCTCTCTCTCTCTCTCTCTGTCTCTGTCTCTCTCTCTCTCTCTCTCTGTCTCTGTTTGTCTCTCTCTCTCTCTCTGTCTCTCTCTCTCTCTGTCTCTCTGTCTCTCTGTCTCTCTCTCTGTCTCTCTCTCTCTCTCTCTGTCTCTCTCTCTCTGTCTCTGTCTCTCTCTCTGTCTCTCTGTCTCTCTCTCTCTCTCTGTCTCTCTCTCTCTCTCTCTCTCTGTCTCTCTCTCTCTCTCTCTCTCTGTCTCTCTCTCTCTCTGTGTCTCTCTCTCTCTCTGTCTCTCTCTCTGTCGCAGCCAGGGCTAGATAGCCAGAGAGGCAGAATTGCAAGGTGGTCCTTGACTTACAACAGTTCGCTTAGTGGCTTTTCGAAGCGACAGCAGCCCTGGTAAAAAAGTGACTTGGTTTTCCACACTTATACGACCGATTCCCCCCCCACACACACACACACACAACGGTTTGGTCACGTGATCAAAATTCAGATTTTTGACTCTTATTTATGACGGTGGCCGTGTCCCTTTGGCAACCTTCTGACGAGCAGAGTCAACCGGGAAGCCGGGTTC
This sequence comes from Ahaetulla prasina, assembly GCF_028640845.1. Classification (NCBI taxonomy): domain Eukaryota; kingdom Metazoa; phylum Chordata; class Lepidosauria; order Squamata; family Colubridae; genus Ahaetulla; species Ahaetulla prasina. The sequence goes on from NC_080539.1 coordinate 7,545,116, forward strand.
ACTTAACAACCGTGTCCCCGACTTAACAAGGGCAGGGATTCGCTTAGCAACTGCGGCAAGAAAAGTTGAAAAACGGGGCAAAACTCACTTAAGAAATATCTGGTTTAGCAGTAGAGGTTTCAAAGGTTCAATTGTGGCCGCCGCCGGCTAAGGGCTAACGCTAGAATAGAATAGAATAGAATAGAATAGAATAGAATAGAATAGAATAGAATAGAATAGAATAGAATAGAATTTTTTATTGGCCAAGTGTGATTGGACACACAAGGAATTTGTCTTGGTGCAGATGCTCTCAGTGTACATAAAAGAAAAGATAAGTTCATCAAGGTACAACATTTACAACACAGTTGATGGTCAATATATCAATATAAATCATAAGGATTGCCAGCAACAAAGTTACAGTCATGCAGTCATAAGTGGAAAGAGATTGGTGATGGGAACTATGAGACGATTAATAGTAGTGCAGATTCAGTAAATAGTCTAACAGTGTTGAGGGAATTATTTGTTTAGCAGAGTGATGGCCTTCGGGAAAAAACTGTTCTCGTGTCTAGTTGTTCTGGTGTGCAGTGCTCTATAGTGTCGTTTTGAGGGTAGGAGTTGAAACAGTTTATGTCCAGGATGCGAGGGATCTGCAAATATTTTTACAGCCCTCTTCTTGATTCGTGCAGTATACAGGTCCTCAATGGAAGGCAGGTTGGTAGCAATTATTTTTTCTGCAGTTCTAATTATCCTCTGAAGTCTGTGTTTTTCTTGTTGGGTTGCAGAACCGAACCAGACAGTTATAGAGGTGCAAATGACAGACTCAATAATTCCTCTGTAGAATTGGATCAGCAGCTCCTTGGGCAGTTTGAGCTTCCTGAGTTGGCGCAGAAAGAACATTCTTTGTTGTCCTTTTTTAATGATGTTTTTGATGTTAGCTGTCCATTTGAGATCTTGCGATATGATAGAACCCAGAAATTTGAAGGTTTCTACTGTTGATACTGTGTTGTCAAGTATTGTGAGGTGGAAGTATGGAAGGGTTTTTCCTAAAGTCTACCACCATTTCTATGGTTTTGAGTGTGTTCAGTTCCAGATTGTTTTGGTTGCACCACAAGGCTAGTCGTTTGACCTCTCGTCTACAGAATAAGACAGTTGGAAGGGACCTTGGAGGTCTTCTAGTCCAACCCCCTGCTTGAGCAGCAGACCCTACACAACTCCAAACAAATGGCTGTCCGGCTTCTTATAAATTTCCAGTGGTGGAGCACCTACAACATCTGAAGACAAGCTGTTCCCACCGTTTAATTGTTCTCTCTGTCAGGAAATTTCACGCCTCATAACATTATACAAAGCTGGCCCTCATCTTGTGCCACAATTGACGTGTCATGGCCTTGATGGAACCCAAAGGCCCCTTTGTGGTTACCAGGGCACACTTCCCTTCAGGGTTTTTTTTCAAGCTCTGGTGCTCTCTAGAAAATTGCGAGACAGATGGCCCTGCCTTCCTTTCCACAGGATGCATCTAATCAGAGTATAGAGAGCGTATATAGAATCACAGTATATTGAGTGTATACTGAATATACTGGGCCAATTTGGCCTAGTGCTGGCCTAGAAGCCCTTGAGACTGTAAGTTCTAGTCCAGCCCTAGGCGTGAAAGCTGACTGGGTAAACTTGGGCTAATCACCAGGAGATGGTGAGTTCTAGTATTTCCTTAGGAATGAAAGCCAGTAGGGTGACTTTGGGCCAATTACCAGGAAATTGTGAGTTCTAGTATTTCCTTAGGAATGAAAACCAGTACAGTGGCTTTGGCCAATTACCAGGAGATCGTGAGTTCTAGTCCAGCCCTAGGCATGAAAGATAACTGGGTGAACTTGGGCTAATCACCAGGAGATGGTGAGTTCTAGTCCCGCTCTAAGCAGGAAAGCCAACAGGGTGACTTTGGGCCAATCCCCAGGAGATCGTGAATTCTAGTATTTCCTTAGGAATGAAAGCCAGTAGGGTGACTTTGGGCCAATTACCAGGAAATTGTGAGTTCTAGTATCTTCTTAGGAATGAAAGCCAGTAGAGTGGCTTTGGCCAATTACCAGGAGACCGTGAGTTCTAGTCCAGTCCTAGGCATGAAAGATAACTGGGTGAACTTGGGCCAATTACCAGGAGATCATGAGTTCTAGTCCCGCTCTAAGCAGGAAAGCCAACAGGGTGGCTTTGGGCCAGTTACTTTTAGCTCAGCTCACCTCAAAGGGTTGTTGTGGGGAAAGTAGGAAGAGGATGGAAAATTATAGATATGTTTGCCAGCTTAAGTTATTTGTAAAAGTAATGAAGGTAGAAAAGAAAGAGAGAGGGGGAGGAAGAGAGAGAGAGAGAAACTGGAAGGAGGGAGGGAGGGAGGAAAGGAGGGAAGGAAGGAAGGAAGGAAGGAAGGAAGGAAGATCTATTTTCTTATATGAATGGGTACCAAAGAATATTTCGGAGTGCGCTCATGAAAAAAAAAAAAAGGCATGATACGAATCCTTTTCATCAGCCTTAAATGCCTTAATAAAAAATATTGTTTTTTCCCCCCTTTTTCTTAATGCCAGATAAAAGCCTTTTTATGTGTTACCGGCACCACTGGTGACGATTTCCTATTTGGGTCCACTACACCTACTTTCCGCCAGCGTGAGGTAATAAAAAGAGTATTTTTTTTCAGTAAGAAATCTTCATTTATGGCCCTCTCTGAAAGGTGGTCCGTTCCTACCTGGAATCCCCATCAGGAGGCGTCTTGACAGCCATAAAACCCAGAAACAATGACCCGCATCAGACTTGACTCTTTAACGCGAGACTGTAACTGGCTTGTTGACCGAACATTTTACAACCTCCTCTATTCAGATGTTCTGGAAAATTGTCCCAGGGGCTAACAGGAAGCCAGTGAAATATAGTTCAAAGAGGATTAGGGAACTGGAGGCTAAAACATATAAAGTAGGGGTCTCCAACCTTGTCAATTTTAAGCCTGGCGGACTTCAACTCCCAGAATCCCCCAGCCAGCAAAGCTGGCTGGGGAATTCTGGGAGTTGAAGTCCGCCAGGCTTAAAGTTGACAAGTTGGAGACCCCTGATATAAAGAACGGTTGCTGGAACTGAGTTACGTCTAATTTCATGAAAAGAAGGACTAGGGGAGACATGATAGCAGTCTTCCAATATCTCAGGGGTTGTCACAAAGAAGAGTGAGTCGAACTATTTTCCAAAGCACCTGAAGGCAGGACAAGAAGCAATGGATGGAAACTCATCAAGGAGAGAGGCAACCTAGAACTAAGGAGAAATTTCCTGACAGTTAGAACCAGTGGAACAACTTGCCACCAGAAGTTGTAAATGCTCCAACACTGGAAGTTTTTAAGAAGATGTTGGATAACCATTTGTCTGAAGTGGTGTTGGGTTTCCTGCCTAAAGCAGGGGGTTGGACTAGAAGACCTCCAAGGTCCTACCTCTGTTATTCTGTAACATAACATAACATAATAACAGAGTTGGAAGGGACCTTGGAGGTCTTCTAGTCCAACCCCCTGCCCAGGCAGGAACCCCTACACCATATCCAACATTTTCTTAAAAATTTCCAGGGTTGGAGCACTCACAACTTCTGGAGGCAAGTTGTTCCACTTATTGATTGTTCTAACTGTCAGGAAACTTCTCCTTAGTTCTAAGTTGCTTCTCTCCTTGATTAGTTTCCACCCATTGCTTCTTGTCCTGCCTTCAGGTGCTTTGGAGAATAGCTTGACTCCCTCTTCTTTGGGGCAACCCCTGAGATATTGGAAGACTGCTATCATGTCTCCCCTAGTCCTTCTTTTCATTAAACTAGACACACCCAGTTCCTGCAACCGTTCTTCATATGTTTTAGCCTCCAGTCCCCTCATCATCTTTGTTGCTCTTCTCTGCAACTCTTTCTAGAGTCTCAATATCAATATGTATTCTTAAGGCGTTTGACTGCTCTTCCAAGGTCTCGCATGTTTTCCCCTAAAACCTAGAGCGGGGTAGAAATCCCAAAGTCCGTCAGTTATCCAAGTCACTGTTGTCCCCAAGGTGCTTTTTTCTAAGAGGCAACTGGACTTCCTTAGTTTTTTCCTTGAAGATGTCAGAATTGAAGTAGCTTCTTGGATGAGAAGCGAAAACATCTTCATGGAAAAAAACCAAGAAAATCCAGTTGCTTCTTGTCGTGTCCCACTCCTCCGCTGACGGCCGGGTCAGGGAAATCCGAATCAGGCTTGCCTCTGCAGCTCTGCCCAAAGTCCTAGCAAAGTCCTCAGAGCAGGCAGGAGACCAGAAAGTGACTTCAGCAAGATAAGTTCGACTTTGCCTGACTCAGAGACTGCCAGAAAGCAGATCCTTTATATAGGCCATGGGGTGTGGCTCCATGACTCAGCACTCATTAAGGCCTGCCCCTCCCTTCCTTCTGTTGCCTCCGCCTATCCAGTCTTCTGATGCGAGGGTCACTCCAATCAGCAGCTGTTGGAAATAAACTTTCCTCAGGCTCACATGCTGTGGAGGAGGGGGAGGGGTCTAGTTGCTCCGTTTGCCTGGGCATGGAGCCAGGGCTGGGGCCGGGGGGTGCTCCCTCCTCTGCAGCCTGCTTGGGCATGGAGCCAGGGCTGGGACCGGGAGGTACCCCCTCCTCTTCAGCTTGTCTGGGCATGGAGCCAGGACTGGGGCCGGGAGGCATACATTCCTCCGTGTTCGGGAGCAGATAAGAAGGCCCCGGCTGCTGTGAGAGCGGGCAAGACACAACACTTCTTAGAAAAAACATCTTTGGGAAAGTTTTTCAATATTTCAGGGTCCACCACAAAGAAGAGAGAGGGGTCAAGGTATCCCCCAAAGCCCCTGAAGGCAGGAACGATAGGTAACTTATCAAAGAGAAATCCAACTTAGAACCAAGGGGAAATTTCCTGAAAGTGAGAACAATTAATCGGCGGAACAACTGGCCTCCAGAAGTTGTAAGTGCTCCATCACTGAAGCTTTTTAAGGAGAGATTGGACAACCACTTGTCTGAAATGATACAGGTAGTCCTCAACTTACCACAAGTTCGTTTAGTGACCGTTCGAAGTTACGAGGACACCGAAAAATGCGACTTACGACCCTTCAAAGTCAATGGGGAAGCCAGATTCACTTAACAACCGTGCTACTAACTTAACAACGGTCGTGAGTCGCACGAAGTGGGTCAAGAAAGGTTACAAAGTGAGGGAAAGCTCACTTAACAACCGTCTTGCTTAGCAACAGAAATGTTGGGCTCAATTGTGGTCCTTAGTCGAGGACTACCTGTAGAGGTTGGCCTCAATTTACAATTTACGTTCATTTAGTGACTGTTCAAAGTTACAACAGCGCTGAAAAAAGTTGACTTGGGATCATTTTTCACACTTACGCCCGTTGCAACATCCCCAAGATCACATAGTCAAAATTCAGACGCTTGGCAACTGACTCATGTTTATTTATTTATTTATTTATTTATTTATTAATCATATTTATATACCGCCCTATCTCCCGAAGGACTCAGGGCGGTTCACAGGCACTTAAAAACACATAAATACAGAATAAAAACAATTTAAAAAACTTATTTTAAAGCCCGTTAATTAAAATATACAGATAAAACCTAATTAAAACCCAGAAATTTAAAATCTAGCTCAGTCCTGCACAATTAAATAAATATGTTTTAAGCCCGCGGCGGAAGGTCCGAAGGTCAGGAAGCTGACGGAGTCCGGGGGGTAGTTCGTTCCAGAGGGTGGGAGCCCCCACAGAGAAGGCCCTTCCCCTGGGCGTCGCCAGACGACATTGCCTCGCTGACGGCACCCTGAGGAGTCCCTCTCTGTGAGAGCGCACAGGTCGGTGAGAGGTATTCGGTAGCAGTAGGCGGTCCCGTAAATAACCCGGCCCAATGCCATGGAGCGCTTTAAAGGTGGTCACCAAAACCTTGAAGCGCACCCGGAAGGCCACAGGTAGCCAGTGCAGTCTGCGCAGGATGGGTGTTATACGGGAGCCACGGGGGGCTCCATCTATCACCCGCGCAGCCGCATTCTGGACTAACTGCAGCCTCCGGATGCCCTTCAAGGGGAGCCCCATGTAGAGAGCATTGCAGTAATCCAGGCGAGACGTCACGAGTGCGTGGGTGACCGTGCATAGGGCGGGTTGCAATGTCCCAGGGTCACGTGATCCCCTTTTGCGACCTTCTGACAAGCAAAGGCAATGGGGCAGCCGGATTCACTTAAGAACCGTGCGCCTAACTTAGCGACTGCAGTGATTCACTTAACAACTGTGGCAAGAAAGGTCGTAAAATGGGGGGAAATTCATGTAACAAATGTCTCACTTATGCGACAGAAATGTTGGGCTCCGTTGTGGTTATAAGTCAAGGATTACCTTGTAAAAAGCCTTCAGTTTGAGGAGGGGGTTGGACTGGAAGACCTCCAAGGTCCCATCCAATTCTGATAGCAATAGCACTTAGACTTACATACCGCTTTCCAGTGCTTTATAGCCCTCTCTAAGCTATTTACAGAGTCAGCCAATCGCCCCCAACAATTTTGGGTCCTCATTTTACCGACCTCGGAAGGACGGAAGGCTGAGTCAACCTTGAGCCTAGTGAGATCTGAACTGCCAAACTGCAGGCAGCCGGCAGGCAGCAGAAGTAGCCTGCAGTACCGCACTCTAACCACTGCGCCGCCGCGGCTCTGTTATTCTGCTCAATAGAAGTGAAAAAGCTCATCGGCCCCAGTGAGAATATAGAATAACAGAGTTGGAAGGGACCTTGGAGGTCATCTAGTCCAATCCCCTGCTTAGGCAGGAAACCCTACACCACTTCCGACAAATGGTTGTCCATCTTAAAAACTTCCAGTGTTGGAGCACTTACAACTTCTGGAGGTAAGTTGCTCCACTGATTAATTGTTCTATTAATTTCCAGATTTCCCATCCTGGCCCTATTTTCTCCCACATTTTTACTCGCCGTCAGCTGTCTGTTCTTCTCCCTTTCTGCTCATCCTTTCTTCCCTGCAATTAATCTTCTCTCCCCCCCACCAACCACTTGGCACGGGAGGCAAACCCCAAGGTTGAGGCAGAATAAAGAAACAGAATAAATATTCTTCCATATGGGAAGAAAGCTTTGACTATTGGATCGCAGCCCCCAACAGATCATTTCCAGCCCTCGGACGTTGAAGCGGGGGGAGGGGGGTGAATCTGATTTTAAAAGGCTGAGCTTAGTTCCAAGTGCCGTAAAGACAGTGGCATATGGAAATTAAAACACTGGGTGGTCTCTCTGCAGACCCTGTTCCCTTGTAGCACTGATGATGTTATCTAGTTGGGTCATGAAACGTCTACAAGGAAACAACTGAGCTCAGAGAGCACCAAGGACCCTCTCTCCTTCCATCTATCCATCCATAAACAATCAAGGGACACGAAGACGGACAGGGTAAACCTCCTATATAGAAACAGAGAGCAAACCCCACCACCACCTGGGACTGATGATATTACCTAGTTGGGTCATGAAACGTCTGCAAGAAAACAACCCAGCTCAGAGAGCACCAAGGACCCTCTCTCCTTCCATATATCCATCCATAAACAATCAAGGGACGCGAAGACGGACAGGGTAAACCTCCTATATATAAATAGAGAGCAAACTCCACCACCTTCTGGGACTGATGATATTACCTAGTTGGGTCATCAAACATCTGCAAGAAAACAACCCAGCTCAGAGAGCACCAAGGACCCCTCCCCCTCACTTCAACCCTTGAGCTGCAGATGTTCTCCTTTTCTTGGTACCAGTCCTGTTTTACCACATATGAAATTCATCGGACGCCGTTCCCTCCTCCAAGGTCCAAGTCCCAATTCCTTTTTCTTGGCGGCCATCGTTGTCCCAGAAAGAGCGTTAATTGTTTCCGAGAGCGAACGTTGACCACACAAGAAGATTGGGTGGTAATGACGGTCTGTCTGTGGCACGGTTTGTTCTCCTCCCCCACTTTTCCTTACTTTTCTGGATGGAGACAAGGAAGCTGGGCAACAGTGGCTTCATTGTGCCTTGCCCTGGTAGAACGCCCCCTCGCAATCAAGGCTGACCACAATACCACCTACTGGTGAGAACGGAGCTGACCAGGGCCACTTAACTGCTGACCGCAGCTGCTTTCAACTCCGGCAGCTGTTTCTCCTTTTCAAGCTCCAGACAGTAGAAGTTTATGGAGCATCTGGCCGCCAAAAGCCACACGTCGTCGTCTTCTCCAACTTGCTGGAGCCATGTTGAATTAGAGAAGGGATGCCCAGTGATGCTGTTGGCTCTTGTTCTCTTCTCCGATGTTCTTCTCTCTACCCGTCGCAAACGTCAAGTTTGGGAGGATGGGAAGAGGCCAAAGCCAATAAACCCACGCTGGAGGCCGAGTGGAGCCTCAATTCCAGATTTCCAAGTTCAACAAATGGTCTACCTCGCAGAGGAATCCCTCTCCTTTCTCCTCTGCAAGAGGTAGACAAGCAGAGAACATCTAGGATGGTTCCTGAAGGACATGAGGCCTTGGTAGATGTTCCTCAAACGTGGAGCCTCTAACCAATTTGGAGTGGTTCTGCAGATTGATTCATTAATGAAAAGAAGGACTAGGGGAGACATGATAGCAGGGTTCCAATATCTCAGGGGCTGTCACAGTGAAGAGGGAGTCAAGCTATTCTTCAAAGCACCTGAAGGCAGGAGAAGAAGCAAGGGATGGAAACTCATCAAGGAGAGAAGCAACCTAGAACTAAGGAGCATTTCCTGACAGTGAGAACAATTAACCAGTGGAACAACTTACATCCAGAAGCGCAAATGCAATCCTTGCCGCTGTTAGAATGTGCAAAATCAAGTAAAAACCAGATCTAAGTAATTCCCGCGGAAACCCACATAATTAAAGTATAGATTCTCCCTCCGCCTCCTCACATTGTCCAATTAAGTCTCATTGTGTTGTTATGAGAAAAAGTCTTTGGCTCTGGCAAACACCTGCCGATCTGTCCTTGGTTCTCATGGCCTGTCTCCTTGAAGTCTGGAGCCTATATTCCATCTCCCCTTTCCCTCCCCATCAGTTCATTGGCAAGCTGAGAAGCTCAAATAGCTGAGAGAGCAAAAGTTCACTTCAAAACTTGACAAACATCGTGTTCTGGACAATCGAGTCTTTTCTGACTATTGCTTAAAACCTACCCTGGAATAAGGCATTGTTTCCATGCTCTGCTGTTTCCGGGTTTAATGGTTTTCACTTGTCAATAATCTCTCCAAGTGTTGTTGGGTCCTTGGTATTTTCTGGGCTTGGCTGTTTTCTTGTAGGTGTTTCATTACCCAACTAGGGAACATCATCAGTGCTAGAGAGGAGTGGGGTTACTCTTAGTTTATATACCTTATAAACTTGCCTTATCAGTGTTGATGGGCGTGTTCTTGGTGGTTAAGCTGTTGTTTAATATTTTATTATTTGTCTAGTATTGATCTTGATGTTAATCTTTAACATAATGACATAATAACATAATAACATAATAACAGAGTTGGAAGGGACCTTGGAGGTCTTCTAGTCCAACCCCCTGCCCAGGCAGGAAACCCTACACCATTTCAGACAAATGGCTATCCAACATTTTCTTAAAATGCTAAATGCTAAAGAGCATTCACAACTTTAGGAGGCAAGTTGTTCCACTCATTAATTGTTCTAAATGTCAGCAAATTTCTCCTTAGTTCTAAGTTGCTTCTCTCCTTGATTAGTTTCCACCCATTGCTTCTTGTTCTACCCTCAGGTGTTTTGGAGAATAGCTTGACTCCCTCTTCTTTGTGGCAGTCCCTGAGATATTGGAAGACTGCTATCATGTCTCCCCTAGTCCTTCTTTTCATTAAACTAGACATACCCAGTTCCTGAAACCGTTCTTCATATGTTTTAGCCTCCAGTCCCCTAATCATCTTTGTTGCTCTTCTCTGCACTCTTTCTAGAGTCCCAATACCTTTTTTTACATCGTGGCGACCAAAACTGAATGCAATATTCCAAGCGTGGCCTTACCAAGGCATTATAAAGTGGTATTAACACTTCACGTGATCTTGATTCTATCCCTCTGTTTATGCAGCCCAGAGCTGTGTTGGCTTTTTTAGCAGCTGCTGCACACTGCTGGCTCATATCTAAATGGTTGTCCACTAGGACTCCAAGATCCCTCTCACAGTTACTACTATTGAGCAAGGTACCACATATACGGTACCTGTGCATTTTGTTTTGTTTTTTTGGCCTAAATGTAGAACCTCACTTTTTTCACTGTTGAATTTCATTTTGTTAGATAACGCCCAATGTTCAAGTCTGTCAAGATCCTTCTGTAACTTGAGCCTATCTTCTGGAGTGTTGGCTATTCATGTATCTTGAGCTATCTTCTGGAGTGTTGGCAGATAAGCAATCTTTGCTTATCTGGATATTGATTGATGGCCAGGAAGCAGGGGTGAAATGCCCCTGGTTCGGACTAGATCGGCTGATCCGGTAGCAATGGCGGCGGGTGGTTTGGAGAACCGGTAGCAAAAATCCGTGCCCCCCCACCACCACTCATGACCACCCAATGGCCCAGTCACCCACTAGGCTGCGTGCCACTTCTTTTAAAAAATGCTTTTAAAAGATTAAAAAAAAGAGGTTCTGACGATTACAGCTGAGCTGCCTGATCGTCAGAGCCTTTTATTCGGCCGATCGTCGGCTGAATAGGTTGTAAAAAAAATGCTTTTAAAAGTAAAAAAAAAAAAAGATCACACGCCACAGCTGATCACCCCGCCCTGCGCGCTGTTCTACTTACCCGGTGCGTGCCCACAGTGCACATGCGCAGCCAACAAACCGGTAGTAAACCGGTTCAGATTTCACCACTGCCAGGAAGTGTTTTACCTTTTTGACTGACTCTTTTGAATGGTATGTATATGTTGTTTATCTCTATGTGCCTGTTGACAGCCAATTTGTCTTTGAGTGCCAGGATTCCAGGAACTCTGTCGTTTTTTGGACTTGGCTTGGTCTAGGGTGTTCACAGTTTCGCAGTTGAAACTATGGCTGAATCTGTCCATATGTTGTGCAGTTATTGAGTTTTCATCATGACTCCTGACTCCAGTTGGTGTTCATGGATAAGTTCTGCTAGTTTTCTGCCTGTTTGTCCTACATTATTTATTTATTTATTTATTTATTTTTCATATTTTTATACCGCCCTTCTCCGAGGACTCAGGGCGGTGTATAGCATAAATAAAACATAGATATCGAAAAAATTTTAAAATACAATATTCAATTAAAAATCTAATTCAATAAGCTGCATGTTAAAATTGTTGAATAAAAAGTAATAAATAAATTAAAACACCTTAAAAAACCCCTAAAAACCCTCAATATTAAAATTAATCATTAGGCCAGCCCCGCTTGATGAAAGAATAAGGTTTTGAGCTCGCGCTTAAAGGTCCGAAGATCAGGGAGAAGACGAAGTCCCACAGGTAGATCATTCCATAGGGCCGGAGCCCCCACAGAGAACGCTCTTCCCCTGGGGGCCGCCAGCCGACATTGGTTGGCCAACAGCACCCTAAGGAGGCCCTCCCTGTGAGAGCGCACTGGTCGATGGGAGGTAACTGGCGGCAGCAGGCGGTCCCGTAGATATCCCGGTCCAATGCCATGGAGCTCTTTAAAGGTGATGATCAAAACCTTGAATCGCACCCGGAAGACCACCGGTAACCAGTGTAGCCTGCGCAGGAGAGGTGTTACATGGGAGCTACGAGGCGCTCCCTCAATCCCCCGCGCGGCCGCATTCTGTACCAGTTGGAGCCTCCTGGTGCTCTTCAAGGGGAGCGGGTGTTGCAGTCTTTACACGGTTTGTTATAGATATCTCCTGTTTTGTTTTTGTTTTTCTGCTTCTGAGTCTCTCCAAGTGTTAGTTAAATATCCAGAAGTATCCCAAGGCATCTAGAAGGTACCGATTGGGAATGCTGTACTAAGAATTTTGCTGTGACCATTCAGTGCATCAGGATTGTTTCAGGTTGCCTTGAGGTTTAACAGGAGGGGCTAAATATAAATTTCATTAATAAATTTCTACCTCCAGGTCAAGCAAGTAAAGATGGACTTCATCCACATCTGGCAGGCATAGTTTCAACCCTGTGTCCAACTGTGATCGAACTGTGGCCGGCAGCAGTTCAATTTACTTGCCCTAAATTTGATCCATTGCCAATTTAGAATAGAACAGAGTTTTTTATTGGCCAAGTGTGATTGGACACACAAGGAATTTGTCTTGGTGCATACATACAGTGTACATAAAAGAAAAGATACATTCATCAAGAATCATAAGGCACAACACTTAATGATAGTCACAGGGTACAAATAAACAATCAGGAAACAATCAATATCCATATAAATCATAAGGATGCAAGCAACAAAGTGACAGTCAGACAGTCATAAGTGGAAAGAGATGGGTGATGGGAACGATGGGAAGATTAATAGAAGTGCAGACTTAAGGAATAGTTTGACAGTGTTGAGGGAATTATTTGTTTAGCAGAGTGATGGCGTTGGGGAAAAAACTGTTCTTGTGTCTAGTTGCTCTGGTGTGCAGTGCTCTATAGCGTCCTTTTGAGGGTAGGAGTTGAAACAATTTATGTCCTGGAATTGAGGGATGTGTAAATATTGTCACAGCCCTCTTTTTGACTCGTGCAGTATACAGGTCCTCAGTGGAAGGCACGTTGGTAGCCGTTGTTTTTTCTGCCTTTCTAATTATCCTCTGAAGTCTGTGTCTGTCTTGTTGGGTTGCAGAACCGAACCAGACAGTTATAGAGGTGCAGATGACAGTCTCAGTAATTCCTCTGTAGAACTGATTTAGCAGCTCCTTGGGCAGTTGGAGCTTTCTGAATTGGTGCAAAAAACCCCCATTCTTTGTTGTGCCTTTTTGATGATGTTTTTGATGTTAGCTGTCCGTTTAATTAATTAAGCAATGATGCTCTCTGGAGCAGCAAATGATTAAAACCTTGAAAGATAAGATATAAAAAAATAATAATTGAAAAACCTGATCATATTGAGAAACCTCCAGCGTGCCGACTGTTAAGGTCTAGGAAATACTCCTCATCAAAGAATACAATTTCGCATCATCAATTTCGCAGCTACTCAGATTGTTGGCCGACCAGGTACAAAAACAGCGGGAAAATGATTGAAGTGTGGTAAACGAGCCCTCATCAGTCAACAGCTTATCAGATACTTGGGAGCCGAAGGCTTGGCAGCACAAAGAAACAACAGCCAATCGCCGGCCATCAACACACCAATCAACCAGTAGGAAGGCACCACATACATACGACTCATGGAATAGTCCAAAGCAGGAGTCTCCAAGCTTGGTCCCTTTAAGACTTGTGGACTTCAACTCCCAGAGTCCCTCAGCCAGCAAAGCTGGCTGAGGAACTCTGGGAGTTGAAGTCCACAAGTCTTAAAGGGACCAAGCTTGGAGACCCCTGGTCCAAAGCACATATTCTACTAGAGAGAAGTTGGGCTCCAGCATGAGTCTGAAAACTTGGAAGAATAAATTTCTGTTCCTGGTGACTGACCCAGTCTGGATCTTGCATCAAAGAATGATAATTGAGGACTATCAGTACTGCTTCTGTCCAGCAGAGAGACTTGGGTGTGCGCTGAAACCCATCTCTTCAATCTATCAATCCGTCAATCAATCAATCAGAATAGAGTTGGAAGGAACATTGGAGGACTTCTAATCCAATCCCCTGCTTGAGCAGGAGACCCTATACCATTTCAGGCAAGTAGGTGTCCAGTCTTTTCTTAAAAACCTCCAGTGATGAAGCACCCACAACCTCTGGTGGCAAGCTGTTCCACTGGTTAATTGTCCTCACTGTTAGGAAATTTCTCCTTAATCCCAAGTTGCTTCTCCGCTTGATTAGTGTTTTGGCTCCAGCCCCCCCCCCCGTGCCTGGCCCCCTGCCAGAAAGTGACTCAGAGAGTGAGGGGGAAGGGCTGTTGGGGCTCCCCTCTGCAGGGCCGGCCTCTCTGGCTCAGCTCCAGGAGCCAGAGGCAGGCCAGGTGGAGGAGGTAACGAGACCTCTGTCTCCTGTATCTCCCCCCGCCCAGGCAACGCTTCCAGACCCAGCTGTGGACAATCAGTCCTGGTTAGATCCCAGGTTTCGTAGACAAGAGAGGTGGGAACAACAAAAGAACGGGTGGGGCAGGTCTAGAGAGTGCTGAGTCACGGAGCCACACCCCACAGGGTATAAAAGCAGGAGGGGCTGCTCTACTACTTCGTGACGGACAAAGCAAACTGATTGGAGAAAACTTGAGCTGAACTATTTGACTGAGCATTTGGCCTGGATTGCTGTTTGTTCCTGACTTCCTGGTTGCTCCGGTAACATCAGGGAAGATAAAGAAAACCTTGGCAGACATTCGCTGGTCTGCTGCCAGAGCTGATAGCTGCCGTGGACTAAATTGCTGGCTAATCGAGTCAGTTCACGTATCTCCCGGACTGAGCTGGGGGAAGGACAGAACAATTAGTTTCCATCCATTGTTTCTTGTATTGCCTTCCAGTGCTTTGAAAAACAACTTGCCCCCCCCCTTCTTTGTGGCAGATCCTCAAATATCGGAACACTGCTATCATGTCACCCCTGGTCCTTCTTTTCTCTAGACTGGACATACTCAATTCCTGCAACCGTTCTTCATATGTTTTAGTCTTCAGGCCCTTAATCATCCTACTTGCTCTTCTCTGCACTTTTTCCAAAGTCTCAACAGGGGTGAAATCCAGCAGGTTCTAATAGGTTCTGGAGAACTGGTAGCGGAAATTTTGAGTAGTTCAGAGAACCAGCAAATACCACCTCTGGCTGGTCCCAGAGTGGAGTGGGAGTGGAGATTTTGCAATATCCTTCCCCCAGGAATGGGGAGGGAATGTGGATTTTGCAGTATCGTTCCCCTGTCACGCCCACCAAGCCACGCCCACAGAACCGGTAGTCAGAAAATTTGGATATCACCACTGAGTCTCAACATCTTTTTTTGTAATGTGGTGACCAAAACTGGATGCAGTTTATTAAAGTTTTATAAAGCGGTACTAATACTTTACATGATTTTGATTCTGTGCCTCTGTTTATACAACCAAGAATTGTATTAGCTTTTTTGGCTGCTGCTGCACATGGCTGGCTCATATTTAATAGTTTGTCTTTCACTGATTTTATGGTAAGCTGCCTAGAGTCTTATATACGAGGTGGGCGGCTGCATAAATCAAAGGAGCAAATACATTTGTCATCCTCTCCTCTGCAAACAGCTTCAATCCTGTTTCAAGAGCTTCCAAGGAAGAAAATGGGAAAAATTCTATAATCAAGTTTTCTTCGGCCAAAATTTAGGAACCAAAACAAATAACGAACTGGGCAGCATTTGAGGCAGAGGGGAAGTGATCCAGCTCTTTTCCTTTGTTTTCGCATGTGTGTTCATGTGTTACATGAGACTAGAAATGGGGGCGTCCCTAAAAACAGCACCTCAAACACCTCCTTCAATTTGTGTTTAATTCATACTCCATCCTATCACTGCCTAGCCCTTTGGGGCAGCTTCCAGCACTCAAATCCCGTCTTAAAATAAATGAAAAGAGGTTTTCAAACGAATACAACCTCCAATTTAGAACAGAAACTAGAATTATTTTTAATTCGTAAGCATGAAAGCCAGCTGGCTGACTTTGGGGCAATCACCAGGAGACGGTGAGTTCTAGTCCTGCCTTAGCCATGAAAGCCAGCTAGGTGATATTGCCTAGTTTGGGTAATGAAACATCTGAGTTCTAATCCTGCCTTTGGTTGGCAAACCAGTTGGAAGACTTTGGGCCAATCACTAGGACACGGTGAGTTCTAGTCCCGCCTTAGGAATGAAAGCCTGCTGGGTGACCTTGAGCCAATCACTAGGAGATGGTGAGTTCTAGTCCCACCTTAGGAATGAAAGCCTGCTGGGTGACCTTGAGCCAATCACCAGGAGACGGTGAGTTCTAGTCCCGCCTTAGGAATGAAAGCCTGCTGGGTGACTTTGGGGCAATCACTAGGAGACGGTAAGTTCTAGTCCTGCCTTAGCCATGAAAGCCAGCTAGGTGATATTGCCTAGTTTGGGTAATGAAACATCTGAGTTCTAATCCTGCCTTTGTTTGGAAAGCCAGTTGGAAGACTTTGGGTCAATCACTAGGAGACGATGAGTTCTAGTCCCGCCTTAGTCATGAAAGCCAGCTGGGTGACTTTGGGCCAGTTCTTTTCTTTCAGCCCAACCCACCTCACAGGGTTGTTGTTGTCGTAAGGAAAACAGGAGGAGGAAGGAGGATGGGCACCGCCTTATTTATAACCGATAAATAAAGGCAGGATTAAAATAAATACATAAATATCCCAACATTCACTGGAATTCTGCTGTAAAGACTTTGGGAAATTAGCCAACTTTTTCAACAGATATCAGATTCCAGCCTGGTCAGTCCTGTGTGAAAAGGAATGGATGATGTATTTCCCCAACTTCGAGCAGAAACTCTCAGGCATACTTTGGGGTTTTATTTTTATTTTCCTTTGGCAGAATTGTTGCTTACAGCAAAGCAAAACTTTTTCCAATTGACTTAAGCCAAGCCCCCTGCCCCCACCATCAAATCCTGAGCTTAATTCAGTGGCAGAAATTGCATTTTTCATCTCCCTTAAACAAAACAAAAAATATCTCCATAGTGGAAGCCCTTTAAAAACCGACGCTTCCTTTCCATCCAAACGTTATGGTTTACTTTTAATTTATTTATTTACATCCCAACCTTTATTATTTTTGCAAATAATTCAAGGTGGCAAACAGATCCAACCCCGCTCTCCTTCTCCTATTTCCTTTACAAAAGCCACACTGTGAGGTGAGTTGTGTGTTAGTGGGAGAGAGACTTCTGGCCCAAAGTTACCCAGCTTTTTTATGCCTAAGGTGAAACTAGAACTCACAATTTCCTGGTGATTGGACCAAAGTCACCCAGTTGACTTTCATGCCTAAGGCAGGACTAGAACTCGTAACCTCCCAGTGATTGGCCCAAAGTCACCCAGCTGATTTTCTTAATAAGATGGGTTAGTAAGTAATCAGTAAGCTCAAACTGCCCAAGGAGCTGCTGATCCAGTTCTACAGAGGAATTTTTGAATCTGTCATTTGCACCTCTATAACTGTCTGGTTCGGTTCTGCAACCCAACAAGAAAGACACAGACTTCAGAGGATAATTAGAACTGCAGAAAAAATAATTGCTACCAACTTGCCTTCCATTGAGGACCTGTATACTGCACGAATCAAGAAGAGGGCCGTGAAAATATTTGCAGATCCCTCGCATCCTGGACATAAACTGTTTCAACTCCTACCCTCAAAACGACGCTATAGAGCACTGCACACCAGAACAACTAGACACAAGAACAGTTTTTTCCCGAAGGCCATCACTCTGCTAAACAAATAATTCCCTCAACACTGTCAAACTATTTACTAAATCTACACTATTAATCTTCTCATCGTTCCCATCACCCATCTCCTCCCACTTATGACTGTATGACTGCAACTTTGTTGCAGGTAATCCTTATGATTTATATCTATATTGATTGTTTCCTGATTGCTTATTTGTAGCCGATGATTATCATTAAGTGTTGTATCATTAAGTGTTAAATTTGTACCCTATGACCATCATTAAGTGTTGTAAGTGTTGTACCTTGATGAAGGTATCTTTTCTTTTATGTACACTGAGAGCATATGCACCAAGACAAATTCCTTGTGTGTCCAATCACACTTGGCCAATAAAAAAAATTCTATTCTATTCTTCTATTCTATAAGTCACCGTCTCTTGCTGATTGGCCCAAAATCACCCAGCCGGCTTTTATGCCTAAAGTGGTACTAGAATTCAATATTGCCTAGTGATTGGTCCAAAGTCACTGAGCCAACTTTCATGCCTAAAACGGGAACTAGAATTCTCCATCTTCCTGGTGATTGGCCCAAAGTCATCCAGCTGGCTTTCGGGCCTAAGGCAGGACTAGAACTCACCGTCTCCCAGTGATTGGCACTCACAGTCTCCCAGTAATTGGCTCAAAGTCACCCAGCTGACTTTCATAATGAGCCACGGTGGCACAGTGGTTAGAGTGCAGTACCGCAGGCTAGTTGGGTTGACTGCTGGCTGTCTCCAATTTGGCAGTTCAAGTCTCACCAGGCTCAAGGTTGACTCAGCCTTCCATCCTTCCGAGGTGGGTAAAATGAGGACCCAGATTGTTGGGGGCAATACCCTGACTCTGTAAACTGCTTAGAGAGGGCTGTAAAGCACCGTAAAACGGTATGTAAGTCTAAGTGCTATTGCTAGCGCTATAGTAAGATGGGGCTAGAACTCACAGTCTCCTGATGGTTGACCCAAAGTCACCCAACCAGCTTTCATGCCTAAAGTGGGTCTAGAATTCACAGTCTCCTGCTGATTGGCCCGAAACAACCCGGCTGGCTTTAATGCCTAAAGGCAGGATTAGCATTCCCAGTCTCCTGCTGATTGGCCCAAGGTCACCCAGCTGGCCTTCATAGTAAGATGGAACTAGAACTCACAGTCTCCTGGTGATTGGTTGAAAGTCACCCAACCGTCTTCAATGCCTAAGGCAGCACTGGAACTCACCGTCTCTCCTGCTGATTGGCCCAAGGTCACCCAGCTGGCTTTCATAATAAGATGGAACTAGAACTCACAGTCTCCTGGTGATTGGTTGAAAGTCACCCAACCGTCTTTCATGCCTAAGCAACACTGGAACTCACTGTCTCTCCTGCTGATTGGCCTGAAATCACCTGGCCCAGCTTTCAATGCCTAAGATGGAACTAGAACTCACCATCTCCCGCTTTCTATCTTGGTGCTTTAACCACTAAACATTATCTCACCATGATATGGCAAGGAAAGCTTTTTAAAGGGGAGCCGAGAGAACCCTGGAACCCTGTTTCCCCTCTTGCTCGACAAGCCAGACGCCAAAGAATAACGTTTTAGAAATCCAGTTTCCTTAAAGGAGCAGTTTAACCAGATGTGCACGATGTTCCCTATTGCAAAAAAAAAAAACAAAAAAAAACCCAGCCACGTCTCTGCCCTCTATATATTTATAGACCTCGATTTTTTGAATTTTTGACGCTTCCGAAAAAGTTTGCTTATAAGGAAAGCGTTCTTCCTTGCCAACCAGGCCCTTCCAGCTAGATATCCCTCCAACGAACCGCGGCCGATGCCTTTATAAGGGACATGGCCGGAAAAATCGAGGCTGTTGCTTCAGAGCGGTGAGAGATGGGAGGCCGAAAGAAGGGAAAAGAAAAAAGAGAGGGAGAGGGGAGTGGGAAAGGAAGAGGAATCTCATAAAAATAGCTGAGATGGTTTACCAGCTATCAAGGAACAGATCCGGCCTGCTCTTTCATAAAAAAAAAACCCCGAAAAACAGACAGGGAGCGCTCCGAAATATCCCTGCTCTTAAAAAAGGCAATTAAAACCTTATAACTCCAGAACTATAAAACTTTTTATTTATTTTTTTATTTCTTGCTCCTTTTTCATCTGGAACGTGGAGGGCCGATTACAAGGCATTAAAAGGTGGGGGGGGGAAAACCGTTTCTGTTTAGAGTTCGGGTTGTTTTTTTTTTGATGGCTTCCAAATGCAGATAGGAATCCGGTTTTTCTCTCTCTGGTGTGTGTGTGTTTTTTTAAAAAAAAAATAAAATAAAAAAATGAGGGCTTGTAAAAAAAAAAAAGATTTTTTTTTTTTAAATGGAAAGGAAAAGAAAGCAGAATGTGGTAAGACTGTTATGAAAAGCTGGCGTATTTAGGAAATAGCACTTAGAGGGGTCTCTGTGAATGGCTGCCAGGTCAGGAAGCTGAAGTGCAAGGCTTGGATTGCAGTCAGATTCGACACACAAACACACACACACACACACACACACACACACACACACACACACAGGCCCTGCAATCCCTTCCAGCCTGCCTTCTTGACCACACAGTACGTCAAAGAACATATCACGCGCAGCCTTGGTGAGCCTTTTGCCACTCCTACAGACTGGCTTGGCAGGGTTTTTTTTTTCACATAACCCAGAAAAAGCCAGAGAGAAGGAGGGAGGGGAGGGGAGGGGAGGGGAATGGGCATTCCAGAGCAGACGGAACATTGGGAAGGGGGGAAAAAAGAGAGAGAGAGAGAGAGAGAAAGAAAGAAAGAAAGAAATACATGGATTTGTTTAAAAAAAAAGGGGGAAGGAAAAAAGCCTTGGGAATTAAACATTTGTTTAGGCCTTTCTTAGCGTATTGAATGACATCTTTCTTCTTCTTCTCCTTCTCCTCCTCCTCCTCCTTCTTCTTCTTCTTCTTCTTCTTCTTCTTCTTCTTCTTCTTCTTCTTCTTCTTCTTCTTCTTCTTCTTCTTCTTCTTCTTCTTCTTCTTCTTCTCTTCCTTCTCACTTTCTCCTTCTCTCCTCCTTCTTCTCTTCCTCCTTCTCCTCCTCTCTTTCTCTCCCTCCTCCTTCTCTTCTCCTTCCCCACCTTGTCCTTCTCTCTCCTCCCTCTCGCCTCCTTCTTTATCTTTCTCCATCCTCTTCTCTTTCTCCTTACCTTTCTCTCCTTTTCCTTACCCTTCTATTTCTCCTTTTAAAAAAAAATTTGAATTTATATCCCGCCCTTCTCCGAAGACTCAGGGTGGCTTACAATGTGTTAAGCAATAGTCTTCATCCATTTGTAGATTATATACAAAGTCAACTTAATTGCCCCCAACAATCTGGGTCCTCATTTTACCTACCTTCCTTCTTTCCTCCTTCCTCTATCCTCCTCCTACCTCCTATCTTCTTATATCTCATTTTCTTCTGCTCCGTCTTCTCCTTCTTCTTCTCCTCCTTCTCTCGTCCTTCTTTATTTTTCTCCATCCTCTTTTCTCCTTCCCTTTCTCTCCTTCTCCTTACCTTCTATTTCTCCTTCTTTCCTCCTTCTCCTTCTATCCTCCTCCTTCTGTATCTCCTTTTTTTCATTTCCTTCCTCTTCTCTCCTTCCCTTCTCCTTCTCGCCTCCTTCCCCTTCTCTCAATTTTGATTTATATTTTTAAAAACTGTAGAGATATACCGTTAAAAAAATAAACACAATCTGCTATTATGGTCGCCACTATTATACAAGTCACAGAGAGGAGCCCCATGACAAGATAGGCAGCGAATAAATTTAACAAATAAAGTGAGAGCAAACCCCACCCCCTTCTAGTCTTGATGATGTTACCTAGTTGGGTCATGAAACGTCTCCAAGAAAACAACTAAGCTCAGGGAGCAACAAGGACCCTGCAGTTCAACCCTGAGCTACAAATATTCTCTAATATTCTCTTACATTAGGTAAAGACAGTACGACTTACTACAATTGATCCCAAAATTTCTGTTGTTAAGTGAGACACCTGTTAAGTGAGTTTTGCTGCATTTTATGACCTTCCTTGCCACAGTTGTTAAGTGGATCACTGCAGTTGGTAAGTTTATGTCACGGCTGTTAAATGTCAATCCCCATTGACTTTGCTTGTCAGAAGGTCATAAAAGGGGATCGCATGACCTTGGGACACAGCGACCGTCGTAAGTACGAACCAGTTGCCAAGCATCTGAATTTTGATCACATAATCCTGCTAAGGTCGTAGCTGTGAAAAAGGGTCATAAATCATTTTTCTGACCGCCCTTATAACTTTGAGTGGTCACTAAGTGAACTGTTGTAAGTTAAGGCTTGGCTGTATATGTGAAAAGCAGAACTTGGAACATGCCGCACCCCCCATTTTGGCCTAGTAGGCGTCCCTGCAGTCTCCGGGTTGTGGGGCGGGCATGCATCACACACACACACACACACACCCGTGCTCCATTTTGGACCTAGGAGGCCTCCCTGCATTTGCCTGGGAGCCAAAATGCGGTGCATGGGGACTCCTGGAAGAGGAGGGGAGGGGCCAGCCAGCAAGTTACTGTAACTACCGGTTCGCCAAAACCATCCCGAACCGGTTGAATCCCACCACTGGTCCCAAATGACATTTGTCGATTAAATGAAAACGCTTATAAAACGTAGGCACATGGCACATAAACTTCCACCTAGACTTAAGTTGCAAACAGATGGGGCTGGGGAAAAAAACCTACACAGGTAGTCCTCGACTTATGACCACGATTGGGCCCAGAATGGATGTTGCTGAGTCAGAAATTTCTTACGTGAGTTTTGCCCCGTTTTACGACTTTCCTTGCCACCGTTGCTAAGTGAATCACTGCAGTTGTTAAACGAGTAACACAGTCGTTAAGTGACTCTGTCTTCCCCCCTTTGACTTTGCTCATCAGAAGGTCACAAAATGGGATCGCGTGACCCTGGGGCACTGCAACCGTCATAAATAGGAGTCAGTTGCCAAGCATCCGAATTTTGATTCGTGATGGTCATAAGTGCGAAATGTGTTTCTTTTTCAGCACCGTTGTAACTTTGAACAGTCACTAAATGAACTGTTGTATATCAAGGACCACCTGTATTTTTGCACTTTTTTCCCCCCTCATCCATACAGGTAAAGTGAAGTTTTTATTTTATTTAATTAAGTATTTATTAAGTTTTAGGTTTATTTCTCATGCAAAGCAATAGTATACAACCTTCAGATTCTTACATAGTGCCTTAAAAAATGGGCGGTGTCTTTTGTTTAGGAATGCGTGAAAATTTACATTATTCCTTACGGGAAAAATTAGTTTGGGACTCATTGTTTTTGGTACTCATCGCATCTCCCAAACCCAAATTAATGATGGGTACTGTTGTGTCTGCGCCCCCTGAGCCGGGGCCCCTGCCAGAAAGTGACTCGGAAAGTGAGGGGGAAGGGCCATCAGGACTTACCTCTGGAACACCGGCTTACCCGGCTTACCTGGCTCAGCTCCAGGAGCCAGAGGCAGGCCAGGTGGAGGAGATAACGAGGCCTCCGTCCCCTGACTCTCCACCCCCCAGGCCACGCCTCCAGACCCGGCTGATGGCAATCAGGCCTGGCTGGATCCCAGGTTTCGGATATACGAGAGGCGGCTACAACAAAGGAAGGGGTGGGGCCGGCCTAGAGAGTGCTGAGTCACGGAGCCACACCCCACAGAGTATAAAAGCAGCCCTGGCTGCTCTTCTGCTCCGTGACGAGCAAAAGCTGAACTCTTTGACTCGTGGAGAATTGAGCTGAACATTCGGCCTGGATTGCTGACTTCCTGGTTGCCCGGCAACCCCAAGATAAGGGAGACTTTGGCAGGCAGCTGCAGATTCCCTACCAGGACTGATCGCAGCCGTGAACTCAATTACTGGCTCGTTTAGCCAGCTCATGTGGCTGAGGCCGGGAGGGGACAGAACAGGTACTGAGGTATCACTGCAGTTGAAAAATGAGAAATAGGAAGAGATTCGACATTCAATGGACAGCCACTTGTCTGAAATGGCATAGGGCCGTGATGGCAAACCTATGACACGCATGTCAGAGGTGGCAGGCAGAGCCCTCTCTGTGCACACGTTCACCATCACCAGCTCCTCTTCTGCTTTCCGGCATGCACATGGTCCTCATGGGCACCGGAGTGCCAGAAAACGGTCCAAAAAACAGGCCATTTGGGGGCTGTTTTCTGGGCCAAAATTGGCCCTGAAAATGGCAAAAAGCGGTCTGAAAACGGCCCAGAAAAGGACTAGAAAATGACCCCCAAAACCAGCCAAAAACAGGCATGTGCACCAGCCAGCTGGTTTTCGGGGTTCCGGTGCCCATGCGTTCCAGTTTGGGCACTCAGTGCCGAAAATGTTTGCCATCACTGGTATAGAGTTTCCTGCCTGAGCAGGGGGTTAGACTAGATGACCTCCAAGGTCCCTTCCAACTCTGTTATTCTGTTCTGTTCTGTCCTGTCCTGTCCTGTCCTGTTCATTTCTATTCTATTCTAATTTCTATATTATTGTAATTTCTATTCTATTCTATTCTATTCTATTCTATTCTATTCTATTCTATTCTATTCTATTCCATTCCATTCCATTCCATATTTTCTTTTCCATTCCATTCCATTCCATTCCATTCCATTCCTTCTATTCTATTCTATTCTATTCTATTCTATTCTATTCTATTCTATTCTATTCTATTCTATTCTATTCTATTCTATTCTATCTCATCCCATCCCATCCCATCCCATTCTATTTTATTCCATCCCATCCCATCCCATTCCATTCTATTTTATTCTATTCTATTCCATCCCATCCCGTTCCATTCCATTCTATTCTATTCTATTCCATCCTATCCCGTTCCATTCCATTCTATTCCATTCCATTCCATTCCATTCCGTTCCGTTCCATTCTATTCTATTCTATTCTATTCTGTTCTTCTTTAGCAAATTCATGGTAGCTAACACTGTGCTCCTAAACTCACATGAAAGACAGAACCATCCTGGGACATACAAAGTTATGTATACAGGTACCCCAAATATCTGCTCGACAAATTGTTTGCTAGGACGTCCTCACCCTTTGAGACAATGCTTCTCAGCTGATCTACTTAAACGGTCTCCCTTTTCAGTAAAACTCAATCGAAGTTGTTTGCCCTTTTAGTTAATCAAAGCTTGATGGATAAACGTCGCTGCAGAATGTAAATGAAGATCCATTCGGGTGGGCTGCATTGATAGATCATCTCAAAACGGGTGACTTCAGCAAAAGAGGGCCTCTCCTTCCTTTCCTGCCCAATAACCGTCGATATCAAATCGGCGTGATGCATTTTCTTCATCCCTCTCATTCGTCAGACAAAATATGAAGCTCTTTTGCCTTCTTGCTCCGGTAAAAAAAAAGTTTTCTCCTGAGAAATTGTCGGGAGAGCCCTCCATCAGCAATGGCCGGCATGAAAATATGTAGAGTTGTAGAATCCTTAAATCGGCCCTTTAGGGATCCAATGGATGTCTGAATGGATCAAAATAAAAGGATCCCAGACACTTGGCTGTCCACCATGATGTTTTTTAACCACGATTGAGACCGTTTTAACAAACCGCATCGCTGTTTGGTTTGGTGGCAGCAGCGCCTCAGATAGAAAGTCCCTACAGAGAGTGGTGAGGACAGCGGAGAAGGTTATAGGAAGCTCTCTTCCTGTTATTCAGGATGCTGCTTATAAGCGTTATGTGCTTAGAGTTCGAAGCACTGTTAGAGACCTCACCCACCCACTTTATGGTCTGTTTCTCTTGCTCCCCCTCTGGGAGGAAGTTTCCAAGTATTTCTAGCAGGACTTCCAGATTCTGTAAGGGCTTTGTTCCCTAGGCCGTCCATCTGGAAAACTCGCAAGATTCGTTTCTCTCGCCATGTACATGTACATATCCGAACTAGACTGTTGTTTCTCTGTGTCATATAATATATGTGGATATATACATAATTTGGTATCTATTTATTTTGTCATGTTTATGTAGTGTATATTGGAGGTAGTGACCCTTTGAGAGCTGTATGCAACAAAATTTCATTTTAATGTATGCCGATTAGTGTACATTCAAAATGACAATAAAGTTATTATTCTGTTCTGTTCTTGCTATTCTATTCTTATTGTTATTGTTGATCTGTTCTGTTCTATTCTATTTTATTCTGTATATTATCTATTCTATTCTATTCTATATATTATCTCTTCTCTTCTCTTCTCTATATTTTCTACTATTCTATTCTGTATATTATTTATTCTATTCTATTTTATTTATATTATTTATTCTATCCTCTATATTATCTATTCTATGT
Source organism: Ahaetulla prasina (assembly GCF_028640845.1). Classification (NCBI taxonomy): domain Eukaryota; kingdom Metazoa; phylum Chordata; class Lepidosauria; order Squamata; family Colubridae; genus Ahaetulla; species Ahaetulla prasina. Next base: position 7,570,698 of record NC_080539.1, read on the forward strand.
ATATTATCTATTCTATTCTATTTATATTATTTATTTTATTCTATTCCATTTTATTCTGTATATTATCTATTCTATTCTATTCTCTATATTATCTATTCTATTCTATTCTAGAACAAGTAGACACAAGAACAGTTTTTTCCCAAAGGCCATCACTCTGCTAAACAAATAATTCCCTCAACACTGTCAAACTATTTACTAAATCTACACTACTATTAATCTCATCGTTTTCATCACCAATCTCTTTCCACTTATGACTGTATGACTGTAACTTTTTGTTGCTATCATTAAGGGTTAAATTGCAACCTATGACGATCATTTGTGCTGTAAATGTTGTATCTTTGATGAAGGTATTCTTTTTTCTTTTTCTTTTATGTACACTGAGAGCATATGCACCAAAACATAATCACACTTGGCCAATAAATTCTATTCTTCTTCTTCTATTCTAGTCTATTCTATTCTAGTCTAGTCTGTATATTATCTATTCCAGGGATGTCAAACTTGATTTCATTGAGGGCCGCATCAGGATTGTGTTTGAGCTCGGGGGGGGGGGGAGCGGGGTGTGTGTGTGGCCAGCTCGACGTCACTCCTGTTGGGGGCGCCTCTGGGGTCCCAAGCTCTCTGCCAACCAAAACGGGCACCCAAGCTCCATTTTCGGCTGTGAGGGCCTCCTGCAACCCTCTGCCAGCGAAAACAGAGCTCGGGAGGGTCGCTTGTGGGCCAGATCTAAACACCACGCGGTCCAGATCTGGCCTCCGGGCCTTGAGTTTGACACCCCTGATCTATTCTAGTCTTTTAAAAAAAAAGGTCATAAAAATCAATCATGGCTGACATAACTGTCTTGCTTAGCAACGGAAATCCCAATCCCGATTGTGGTCATAAGTCGAGGACTCCCCCCACCTGCCATGTGGTCGTCGCGGGATTCACGACTGAGAAGGCGATCTCAGTACCTGTGCTTGAAAAAGAGAGATAACAGATGAAACCGGAGTCTTAAGCTGTCTCCTGGCTTCAGACAACAACTCATTCAGGCGTTTTTCCTCCTTTGAGCCACATAGCCAAGCGCCCGTTGTTGCAGTTTTAACACATTCTTGTCTCCCCGTACATACAATTTGGAACATACAATTCCTTAATTGCGCATCTTTATATATATCTGAGCGAGCAGATGTAGGGCGGGTGCCCCGAATGCTGAGATCAGTTCCCTCCGTCTGATGTCTGCTTTTAAAAAAAATAAATTGGGTATTCTTTGGTCTTCACCCAAAAGTACTTCATTGTTCGCCGACATCAGACACCATAACCTTGACTGGAGGACGGCATAAGAGACGACCAACTTCAGGGTCAGTGGGAGGTTGGATTGGGTTCAGCTTCTTGGAAGCGTTTGAAAAAAAGGTCCTTCAAAGATCTACTCACCCTGGTTCCATTTCGTTTCTCTCTCTCTCTCTCTCTTTTGGCTAAAAAGCATCGTGCAATGGGGAGGGAAGGTTGGAGAACAGTCAAGGTTGAAGGTTGGAGAAATGGAGCCGGCCAGGTTGTGGCATCTCTGCTGAGAGAATAACTAAGGCCCCGTCCTCCAAGAAGAGCTGCCTGGGCTTTAAATTTTAAATATGACCGATGCTTGCATTCTTCATAAAGGTAAACAACGATAGTATTCTGAGAAGATGTCCCTGAGGAAAGAGTGAGTTAACTAAGAAATAAGAAAGTCAGTTAACTGTGGGGTCCTTGGTGCTCTCTCAAGCTTGGTGGCTTTCTTGAAGACGTTTCATGACCCAGCTAGATAACAGCATCAGTGCTAGAAGGGAGTGGGAGGAGGAGAAGGAGGAGGACAACTGTGGGGTCCTTGGCGCTTTCAAACTTGGTGGTTTTCTTGAAGACGTTTCATGATCCAATTAGATAACAGCATCAATGCTACAAGGGAATGGGAGGAGGAGGAGGACTGTGGGTCCTTGGTGCTCTCAAGCTTGGTGGTTTTCTTGAAGACGTTTCATGGCCCAAATAGATAACTCATCAGTGCTAGAAGGAAGTGGGGTTTGCAGGGAGGAAGAGGAGGAGGAACGGAAGAGGGAGGAGGACTGTCCACGATGCTATCTGAGCTTGGTGATTTTTGGAAGATGTTTCATGACCCAACTAGATAACATCATCAGTGCTAGAAGGGAATGGGGTGTGCAGAAAGGAGGAGGAGGAGGCGGGGTGACTGTGGAGTCCTTTGTGCTCTCTGAGCTTGGTGGCTTTCTTACAGACGTAGGTAACATTATCGGTGCTAGTGAGTTAATTTATAGTCAGACTGTGGTTGCTTATGATTTACATTGATATATTGATCATCAATTGTGTTGTAAATGTTGTACCTTGATGAACGTATCTTTTCTTTTATGTACACTGAGAGCATATGCACCAAGACAAATTCCTTGTGTGTCCAATCACACTTGGCCAATAAAAATTCTATTCTATTCTATTCTTTGTCTCTTTTGCAAACCTTTGTAGCTGTTGTGACCCAGGCCCAGGTAAGTAGTAGTAGACACACTTAGTTCAAAAAGAAACAGACTGTATTAGAACAGCTGAGAATTAACTCATTCTCAGCATAGTCCAAACTAAATCAAAACAAATTCTTCATAACACAAGTCTTCAGTCTTATCACCAACCTTGGTTTAAATAGGCAAACTACCAAAGGCTTTTCTTGGCTAAAGTTCAAAAGCAGATAAGGCCGACAAGAAACAAATGCAGCAGGACAAGGAGCAACTCAATGTTGTTTTCCGGCAAAGCCCAAATGCCGTTGCTGGTCTGTTTTAAGCCTTATGGGAGGGGCCAATCATCTCCTGGCCTTACTCCTGAGTCGTCCTCTTTGCTTGAACTGCTCTTGCCTTCTGGCAGCTCTTCTCATGCCTGCATTAGGAACAGGCTCCTCCTGTTCCTCTGCCTCACTACTATCAGTCTCTGGAGGCTCTGGAGTCCAGACCTCACTCCCCGATGGCCCTGGCCCCATCTCTGCCTCCAATGCAGAGCCCTCATCCAGGCCTTCCCCAGCCTCCAGGACTGGCCCACGCTGTTCCTCAGCCTCATCGCTGTCTGACTCCGCTGCCAGAGGACCACAGCAGTAGCAATGAAAATATTTCTGCAGTCCTTTGCTGACAGTTGAGTTATCCGGACTTCGCTGCACCTTCCATTTTTAAAGTTTATTGATTAAATTTCTATGACACCCACCTCACCAATGACAGCAACGCTGAGCAGCTTACATTATACATTTAGCCCTCAACGTACAACCATTCGTTTAGTGACCATTTAAAGTTATAACATCCCTGGAAAAAAAGTAATACGGACAGTTTTCACACTTGCAGCATCCCCTATGGTCACATGATCAAATTTTGGGCACTTGGCAATTGGCATGTATTGATTACAGGTAGACAGTGGTGAAATTCAATTTTTTTTACTACCGGTTCTATGGGCGTGGCTTGGTGGGCATAGCAGGGGAAGGATACTGCAAAATCCCCATTCCCTCCCCACTCCTGGGGGAAGGATATTGCAAAATGTCCACTCCCACCCCACTCTGGGGCCAGCCACAGGTGGTATTTGCCGGTTCTCCAAACTACTCAAAATTTCCGCTACCAGTTCTCGGAACTACTGAAAATTTCCTCTACCGGTTCTCGGAACTACTCAAAATTTCCTCTACCGGTTCTCCGAACTACCCAAAATTTCCTCTACCGGTTCTTGGAACTACCCAAAATTTCCTCCACCAATTCTCGGAACTACCCAAAATTTCCTCTACCGGTTCTTGGAACTACCCAAAATTTCCTCCACCAGTTCTCGGAACTACCCAAAATTTCCTCTACTGGTTCTTGGAACTACCCAAAATTTCCTCCACCGGTTCTTGGAACTACCCAAAATTTCCTCCACCGGTTCTTGGAACTACCCAAAATTTCCTCCACCAATTCTCGGAACTACCCAAAATTTCCTCTACCGGTTCTCGGAACTACCCAAAATTTCCTCCACCAGTTCTCGGAACTACCCAAAATTTCCTCCACCGGTTCTCGGAACTGCTCAAAATTTCTGCTACCAGTTCTCCAAAACAAATCAGAATCTGCTGGATTTCACCCCTGCAGGTAGCCTTCGACTTACAACAGTTCACTTAGTGACCACTCAAAGTTACAACGGCGCTAAAAAAAGCGATTTACCCCCATTTTTCAGACTAACGACCGTTGCAGCATCACCATGGATGGTCACGTGATTTACATTCCGATGCCTGACAGCTGACTCACATTTATGACGGTTGCTCTTTCCTTTTGCGACTTTCTGGACAAGTCAATGGAGAAACCAGATTCATTTAACCATTGTGTGGCTAATTCAATGACTGCGGTGATTCACTTAACAAAGGTGGCAGGAACAGTCGTAAAATTGGGCACAACTCACTTATCAAATGTCTCGTTTAGCCACACTAAATCCTGGGCTCAGTTGCGGTCGTAAATCGAGGACTGCTTGAATGCCAAGGCAGGCAAATGCGAGGAGCAAATGACAGAGACACCATCCAGCTTGAAAGCAACAGGAATATTTGAGGAATTTGGGTTTAACACCCCAGTAATCTTCTCAGCTGCCCAAAATGTGCGACGGTTGACACAATTCTCAGCAGGATAGCCTATTCAGCAAACCTCATTCCAGGCGCTTCCCCCCCCCCCCAATTTAATCTTTGCATGGTATTATAAATGTGGTAAGATTGGAAAAAAGAGAGAGAGAGAAAACTGTCTAAAACTGGAGAGTTTTTGTAGCTGGGCAAGGGTTTTGAATGTGATTTCTGGTGTAGCATTTGGTTCTCAGAATTGGGCCCAATTGATAAGCATATCTGTGCGCCATCAAGAAATGTCACCAATAGAGGAGAATATTTGTAGCTTCAGAGTTGAAATTAAGGGTCCTTGGTGCTCTCTGAGCTGGGTGGTTTTCTTGCAGACGTTTCATGACCCAACTAGGGAACATCATCAGTGCTGGAAGGAAATTGTTGTGACCCAGGCCAAACTAGGTAGTAGCAGACGCAATCAGTTCAAAAACAAACAGACGTTATTAGAACAGCTGAGAATTAACTCATTCTCAGCGCAGTCCAAGCTAAATCAAAGCAAATTCTTCATAACACAATTCTTCAGTCTTATCACCAACCTTGGTCTAATTAGGCCAACTGCCAAAGGCTTTCCTTGGCAAAAGTTCAAAAGCAGAAGACGCCGACAAGAAATAAATGCAGCAAGACAAGGAGCAAGGCTATCAATGTTGCTTTCCGGCAGAGCCCAAACGCCGTTGCTGGTCTTTTAAGCCTTATGGGAGGGGCCAATCATCTCTTAGCCCTACTCCCGAGCTGTCCTCTCTGCTTGAGCTGCTCTTGCCTTCTGGCAGCTCTTCTCATGCGTGCATTAGGAACAGGCTCCTCTTGTTCCTCTGCCTCACTACTGTCAGCCTCTGGAGGCTCTGGAGTCCGCACATCACTCCCCGATGGCCCTGGCCCCACCTCTGCCTCCAATGCAGAACTCTCATCCAGGCCTTCCCCAGCCTCCAGGACTGGCCCATGCTCTTCCTCAGCCTCATCACTGTCCGACTCCATTGCCAGTTCCTCAGGCTGCTGGCGGACCACAACTGGAATGGGATTTGAATAGTGGAGAAGGAGAAGGACTGCAGGATCCTTGGTGCTCTCTGAGCTTGGTTGTTTTCTTGCAGACGTTTCATGACCCAACTAGGGAACATCATCAGTGCTTGAAGGGAGTGGGTTTTGAAGAGTGGAGGAGGAGGAGGAAAAAGAGGAAGACTGGGGGGTCCTTGGTGCTACTAGGCTTGCTCATTCTCTCTCTCCCCCCTTCCTCCCCCCTCTTGCTGATAGAAGAGAATATTTGTCGCTCAGGATTGAACTCTGAGGTCCTGGATGTTCTCTGAGCTTGGTGGTTTTCTTGAAGACGTTTCATGACCCAACTAGATAGCATCATCAGTGCTAGAAGGGAATGGGATTTGAAGAGTGGAGAAGGAGGAGGAGGACTGTGGGGTCCTTGGTTGTTTTCTTGCAGACGTTTCATGACCCAACTAGGGAAGCCGCCTGACGATGAGATGGACAGCCTGGGCATTTAATAAATCAGTATAATCAATATAAATACAGGTAGTATGAGCCGTGGTGGCGCAGTGGTTAGAGTGCAGTACTGCAGGGCTACTTCTGCTGACTGCCGGCTGCCTGCAATTTGGCAGTTTGATTCTCACTGGCTCAAGGTTGACTCAGCCTTCCGTCCTTCCGAGGTGGGTAAAATGAGGACCCAGATTGTTGGGGGCAAGAGGCTGACTCTGTAAACCGCTTAGAGAGGGCTGTAAAGTACTGCGAAGCGGTATATAAGTCTAAGTGCTGCTGCTATTGCTAGTCCTCGACTTACATTCAAACTGGAGCCCAAAATTTCTGGTGCTAAGTAAGACACATGCTAAGTGAGTTTTGCCCCATTTTATGACTTTTCCTGCCACCAATAAGTGAACTGCTGCCGTTATTAAGTTAGTAACACGGTTGTTAAGTGAATCTGGCTTCCTCATTGACTTTGCTGGTTAGAAGGTGGCCAATTTGACCCCGGGACATTGCAACCGTCCTAAATGTGAGTCAGTTGCCGAGCGTCTGAATTTTGATCGCGTGACCACGGGGATGCTGCAGCGGTCGTAAGCATGAAAAATGGGGCCCTAAGTCATTCTTTTCTGTGCCGTTGTAACTTTGAACGGACACTAAATGAACTGTTGTAAGTCGACAGTAAATAGAGAAATGGCTGCAAAATCTAAAATTGGCTCGTTGGCTTTTCTCCTTTTGGAAAAGCAGAAAAGATCTCGGTGAACTGGTAAACCCTCCTTGCATTTGTGCAATACTCACCTACCTGTATGCCAAGAAAGAGAGAGAGGGAGGGAGAGGGAGAGAGAGAGAAAGATGAGAGAAAAAAGCGAGAGAGAGAAAGAAAGAAAGAGAGAGAAAGGAAGGGAGAGAGAGAAAGATAAGGAGAGAAAGAAGGAAAGAAAAAAGCGAGAGAGAGATAAAAGAGAAAGAAAAAGTGGGAGAGAGAGAAAGAGAGAGAGAAAGAAGAGAGAAAAAAGAGAGAGAGAGAAAGAAAGAAGAAAGAGAAAGAAAGAAGAAAGAGAAAGAAAGAAGAAAGAGAAAGAAAGAAGAAAGAGAAAGAAAGAAGAAAGAAAAATAAAGAGAAAGAAAAGGAGAGAAAGAAGGAAAGAAAAAGAGAGAGAGAAAGAAGAAAGAAAGAAGAAAGAGAGAGAGAAAGGAGAGAGAGAGAGAAGAAAAGAGAAAGAGAGAGAGAGAGAAAGGAGGAAAAAAGAAAAAGAAAGAAGAAAGAAAGAGAGAAAGAAAGAGATAGAAAGGAGAAAGGAAAGAGAAAAAGAAAGAGAGAGAGAGAGAAAGAAAGAAAGAAAGAAAGAAAGAAAGAAAGAAAGAAAGAAAGAAAGAAAGAAAGAAAAGACAAGACTCCTGGGTTTTCCAAATTTATTTTATTTTATTTTATTTAGCTTTACAGTGGGAACAGGCCCTGCTTTTCTGTCTCCTCCCGTGGGATTCCCCATAACAGACGAGGAGGCTGACGGCTCTTTTCCTGTTGTAGGTCAGGACTTCAAGGAACTCTAAAATCTTCCCATCGGCTTCTTCTCTCTCCTGGAACTCACGGTTAAAATTAGATGTTGGCTGAACTTTGAGAAGTTCAATTGCAAAAGCCGCTTTGGAGGCAGAAAGTACAATTTTGGCTGCCGGGTTGCCTGTTCTCACAGGACTGTACCACTTTTGGGAAGGCAGCAGCCTGTGTATCTCTCTCTCTGTGTGTGTGTTTGTTTGTGTGTCTCTCGGTATTTTTCCCACCGTTTTTTTAAATGCTGACTTCCTGGTTGGCCCTTCCAGCGAAATCTTAATTAGCAGGAGATCCCACGGTGGAATATGGAAATTAAGCCAGAGATCGACCACAGCCAGTCCTGGGCCGAACGTTCAAAACAGTTGCAGGAATTGGGTATGTCTGGATTAATGAAAAGAAGGACCATGATAGCAGTGTTCCAATATCTCAGGGGCTGCCCCAAAGAAGAGGGAGTCAAGCTATTCTCCAAAGCACCAGAAGGCAGGACAAGACACAATGGATGGAAACTAATCAAGGAGAGAAGCAATCTAGAACTAAGGAGAAAATTCCTGACAGTGAGAACAATTAATCAGTTCTCCAGAATTAACCAGTTGCCTCCAGAAGTTGTGGATGCTCCAACACTGGAGGATTTTAAGAAGACATTGGACAGTCATTTGTCTGAAATGGTGTATAGGGTTTCCTGCTTGAGCAGGGGGTTGGCCTAGAAGACCTCCAAGGTCCCTTCCAACTCTTTTATTCAATGAGGAGGTTGCTATTTTCTCCCATTCCTTCTCTGCCTCCCCCCCCCAAGCGATGTGGCATCATAAGTCGGGTGGGAAGGATCTTCGGGGAGAAAGGTGGGCAGTCCCCAATTTTCCTTACTTATAACATAACATAACATAACATAACATAACATAACATAACATAACATAACATAACATAACATAACATAACATAACATAACATAACATAACATAACATAACATAACAACAGAGTTGGAAGGGACCTTAGAGGCCTTCTAGTCCAACCCCCTGCCTAGGCAGGAAACCCTACACCATCTCAGTCAGATGGTTATCCAACATTCTCTTAAAAATTTCCAGTGTTGGAGCATTCACAACTTCTGCAGGCAAGTCGTTCCACTTATTAATTGTTCTAACTGTCAGGAAATTTCTCCTTAATTCTAAGTTGCTTCTTTCTTTGATCAGTTTCCACCCATTGCTTCTTGTTCCGTAGTCTGCTTTCCAAAACCTTCACTCCGTGCTTGACTCTCCCTCCCCAAACTGTCAAAATTTAAACCCATTTTAACTGTGATGCAGAGATGACAGGAGAACTTAAAAACTGTGAGATACTTGGTGCTTCCTGAGTTTGGCTGGGTTTTTTTTTTGACAGACGTTTCATGACCCAGCCCGGTAATGTCATCAGGGCTTAAAAGGGAGGGGGCTTTCAGAGGAGGAGGAGGAGGAGCCACAATTTTGGTGTTCTCTGAGCTGGGTGGTTTTCTTGCAGACACTTTATTACTGAACTAGGTAACATCAACAGTGCTAAAAAATGTTATTTACAGAGGAAGAGAGCAGGAGGAGGAGGAGATTGGATGGATGGATGGATGGATGGATGGATGGATGGATGGATGGATGGATGGATGGATGGAAAGACAGAGAAACAGACATACGTACCTTCCTTGGTGCTCTCTGAGCTTGGTGGGGTTTTTTGCAGACGTCTCATGACCCAACTAGGTAATGCCATCAATGCTTCGAAAGGAGGGGGCTTTGAGGAGGGGAAGGGGAGGAGGAGGAGGAAAACGGCAACGGTGGAGTTTTTAGTTTTCTCTGAGCTTGGTGGTTTTCTTGCAGGCATTTCATTACCGAACTAGTTAACATCAACAGTGCTAAAAGGTGTTTACAGAGAGCAGGAGGAGGGGAGAGGAGGAGATGGATGGATGGATGGATGGATGGATGGATGGATGGATGGATGGACGGCTGAACAGACACACATACATTCCTTGGTGATCTCTGAGCTTGGTGGTTTTTTTTGCAGACATCTCACGACCCAACTAGGTAATGCCATCAATGCTTCGAAAGGAGGGGGCTTTGAGGAGGGGAAGGGGAGGAGGAGGAGGAAAACGGCAACGGTGGAGTTTTTAGTTTCCTCTGAGCTTGGTGGTTTTCTTGCAGGCATTTCATTACCGAACTAGTTAACATCAACAGTGCTAAAAGGTGTTTACAGAGAGCAGGAGGAGGGGAGAGGAGGAGATGGATGGATGGATGGATGGATGGATGGATGGATGGATGGATGGATGGATGGATGGATGGACGGCTGAACAGACACACATACATTCCTTGGTGATCTCTGAGCTTGGTGGGTTTTTTTTGCAGACGTCTCACGACCCAACTAGGTAGCGTCATCAGTGCTAGAAGGGAATGAGGTTTGCTCTCTGTTTATATACCAAACGGCTTGTTCTGTAACTCAAAGATCTACCAACTCAGACAAACAAGAAACCAACAACAGCCCAATCAAGGAACCTCCAAGAACGTTCTTCTGTGGTCGTAAATTGAGGACTACCTGTAGTATATCTTAAACAGCAATAAGCAATTTCCGTTTGGCATCCAGCCATTGGGGTCCAGCCATCAAAGCATCCATTTTGATCATGCGGAGATTTTGCGCAGGAAAGGATAAAAATAAAAGGAAAAGACTGCTCTGTTTAATTTCTACAGCAAAGTCCTGGCCTTCCATGTGTATGAATCATCTCCATTTCCTCCTCCTCCTCCTCCTCCTCCTCCTCCTCCTCCTCCTCCTCCTCCTCCTCCTCCTCCTCCTCCTCCTCCTCCTCCTCCTCTTTTCTTCTTTCCCATTCAAAACAATTTGTACTTGCTTACAAGCTTCCAAGTCCAAATTATATCCGCTTTCTTTTGACCATTTGACCTCAGCAAAAAAGATGCTGAGACTCTAGAAAGAGTGCAGAGAAGAGCAACAAAGATGATTGGGGACTGGAGGCTAAAACATATGAAGAACGGTTGGAGGAACTCGGTATGTCTAGTTTAATGAAAAGAAGGACTAGGGGAGACATGATAGCTGTCTTCCAATATCTCAGGGGTTGCCCCAAAGAAGAGGGAGTCAAGCTATTCTCCAAAGCACCTGAGGGTAGAACAAGAAGCAATGGGTGGAAACTAATCAAGGAGAGAAGCAACCTAGAACTAAGGAGAAATTTCTTGACAGTTAGAACAATTAATAAGTGGAACAACTTGCCTGCAGAAGTTGTGAATGCTCCAACACTGGAAATTTTTAAGAAAATGTTGCATAACCATCTGACTGAGATGGTGTAGGGTTTCCTGCCTGGGCAGGGGGTTGGACTAGAAGGCCTCCAAGGTCCCTTCCAACTCTGTTGTTATTATTATTTGCTCTTTTTTTTCCTTATTCACATCTGTTTCCCCATCTCTACTCTTGAGTTACAATGTTCATTTAAAAAGAATAAAAAAATAGGGTGGAATTTACTAGATCCTGTGAATTTATTTTCACTGCCTCCATTTTGACTCAGCTGTCCAGGGGTTGGAATGTAGTATGGCCGGCTAACTCTGCCCACAGCCAGGAAGTTCGATTCTGACCGGCTCAAGGTTGACTCTGTCCTTCCGTCCTTCCAAGGTGGGTCAAATGAGGACCCAGATTGTTGGGGGCCGTGTGCTGACTCTGTAAAACTGCTTAGAGAGGGCTGAAAAGCACCGTAAAGCGGTATATATAAATCTAAGTGCTATTGCTATTGCTATTTTGTTAAACCTTTTAAATGCCTATGTGAGAACTGGTTGTAAATGACATTTTCCAAGTGCTGTTGTAACGTTGAACAATTGCTCAACGAAGTTGTGGCAAGGATTACCTGTACATAATGATCTCCTGGAAGCAGTGATTTTGGAAGCTAAGGTATGAATGAGATCAAGAATGCCCCCCCCCATCTGTTTCCATCTCTCAGTCCTTCTCTTTTCATCATTGGTCTTAACAAGGAGAAGGACTAGGGGTGACAGGATAGCAGTCTTCCAATATCTCAATCCCGTAGATTGCCGGAGAGAATAATCGATTCAGTAAACTTGACGGTGAGTTCCAGTTTAAATTTTTTAAAGTTTTTAAAGTTTTTTCCCGAAGGCCATCACTCTGCTAAACAAATAATTCCCTCAACACTGTCAGACTATTTACTGAATCTGCACTACTATTAATCGTTTCATAGTTCCCATCACCAATCTCTTTCCACTTATGACTGTATGACTATAACTTGTTGCTGGCAATCCTTATGATTTATATTGCTATATTGATCATCAATTGTGTTGTAAATGTTGTACCTTGATGAAGGTATCTTTTCTTTTATGTACACTGAGAGCATCTGCACCAAGACAAATTCCTTGTGTGTCCAATCACACTTGGCCAATAAAATTCTATTCTATTCTATTCTAAATGCTACGCCTGGATCTCAGATGCACTCTGCTAAAATTACATCTTTCTAGGCAACTTGAAGTCAACTGTTTTTCAGCCCAGGGGGCCATTGATTCCCAGAGGAAAGCCGACATGCTAAATATAGCATTTGCAAATATATTTTAGAGGTGAAGAAAAATACTTCCTCCCGCCCCATCCTTCTGGCTCATATTCATTTGGCAAAAAGATTAGTCTTTCCCATTCTGGATGTTCTCGTTCTTGTTTTTAAAGATATATCTGAACTTTTTTTGGAGGGTGGGGATGGTGCTTCTAAAAGTGTTTCTCAACCTTGCCAGCTGGAAGACATAACATAACATAATAACAGAGTTGGAAGGGACCTTGGAGGTCTTCTAGTCCAACCCCCTGCCCAGGCAGGAAACCCTACACCATTTCAGACAAATGGCTATTCAACATTTTCTTAAAAATTTCCAGTGTTGGAGCATTCACAACTTCTGCAGGCAAGTTGCTCCACTTATTGATTGTTCTAACTGTCCAGAAATTTCTCCTTAGTTCTTTTTTTTAAAATTTATTTATTTATTTATATCCCGCCCTTCTCCGAAGACTCAGGGCGGCTTACAGTGTATAAAGCAAGGTATAAGTTCTAAGTTGCTTCTCTCCTTTATTAGTTTCCACCCATTGCTTCTTGTTCTACCCTCAGGTGCTTTGGAGAATAGTTTAACTCCCTCTTCTTTGTGGCAGCCCCTGAGATATTGGAAGACTGCTATCATGTCTCCCTTAGTCCTTCTTTTCATTAAACTAGACATACCCAGTTCCTGCAACCGTTCTTCATATGTTTTAGCCTCCAGTCCCCTAATCATCTTTGTTGCTCTTCTCTGCACTCTTTCTAGAGTCTCAACATCTTTTTTACATCGTGGCGACCAAAACTGGATGCAATATTCCAAGTGTGGCCTTACCAAGGCATTATAAAGTGGTATTAACACTTCACGTGATCTTGATTCTATCCCTCTGTTTATGCAGCCCAGAACTGTGTTGGCTTTTTTGGCAGCTGCTGCACACTGCTGGCTCATATCTAAATGGTTGTCCACTAGGACTCCAAGATCCCTCTCACAGGTACTACTATTGAGCAAGGTACCACATATACGGTACCTGTGCATTTTGTTTTTTTGGCCTAAATGTAGAACCTTACTTTTTTCACTGTTGAATTTCATTTTGTTAGATAGCGCCCAATGTTCAAGTCTGTCAAGATCTTTCTGTAACTTGAGCCTATCTTCTGGAGTGTTGGCTATTCCTGCCAGCTTGGTGTCATCTGCAAATTTGATGAGTTCCCCATCTATCCCCTCGTCCAAGTCATTGATGAAGATGTTGAAGAGTACTGGGCCTAAAACAGAGCCTTGGGGTACTCCACTGCATACTTCCCTCCATGTGGATGTAGTTCCGTTGAGGACTACACGTTGAGTGCGGTTGGTCAGCCAGTTACGAATCCATCTGGTGGTGGTGCTGTCTAACCCACATTTTTCTACTTTATCTAGTAGTAGGTTATGGTCTACTTTATCAAATGCTTTACTGAAGTCCAAGTAAATTATATCGACAGCATTCCTCTGGTCTACTAATTTTGTCATTTTGTCAAAGAATGCAATGAGATTAGTTGGCATGATCTGTTTTTGACAAACCCATGTTTGACAAACCTATTTTTGTTTGACAAAAACTCATTTTTGACAAAACCCATGTGGCTTTAAAGGTCAAAATCAGCCTCTTGAATTGGACCGGGATGCAAACTGTCGACCGATGGACAGCAGGTCACAGAGGTTTGATGTGGGTCCTTCTAGGGACACAACATAACTTCCTGTGCAGTGGGGAAATGTAAAATTTGTTACTACCGGTTCTGTGGGCGTGGCTTCATGGGGGGGGTAATGTGACTAGGTGGGCGTGGCCAATTTTTTTAACTTTTAAAATCATTTTTTTTACAACCTCTTTGGCCAAAGAGGTTGTAAAAAAAAATGCTTTTAAAAGGCTCTGACGATCCCAGCTGAATTGCCTGATCATCAGAGGCTTTTCTTTTCATTTAAAAGCATTTTTTTTGCCTTTAAAACAGCAACAAAAAAAAGCCTCTGACGATCAGGCAACTCAGCTGGGATCACCAGAGCCTTTTAAAAGCATTTTTTAAACAACCTCTTCGGCTGAAGAGGTTGTAGAAAAAATGCTTTTAAAAGTCTCTGACGATCCCAGCTGAGCCGCGCGATCATCAGAGGTGTTTTTTTTTTACTTTTAAAAGCATTTTTTCGGCCGAAGAAAAAATGCTTTTAAAAGTAAAAAAAAAAACACCTCTGATGATCGCGTGGCTCAGCTGGGCATGTGGGGGAAGGATTTTTGCTACCAGTTCTCCAAACCACCCGCCACCATGCTACCGGATCGAGCGATCCAGTCCGAACCGGAAGCATTTCATCCCTCTTCCTGTGCCACTGCACTGTATACAGATGAAACTTCTGGATATTCTCCAGGGGCAGCCCCATGTAGAGAGTTTCACAATTTAGTTTCCTATTTCCAAAAGCAGCAAAGAATTCGGGTCAGCCTCTAAAGATTCCCACATGTCCAGGCCGAAGTTGACCTGCTGGTGTTTCTTGATGGTGATCTGGTGGTTCGTTGTCCATGGCTGTGCTCTGGGACAATGGCCGCCAGCTGGGGGTCCGCAGACCAGAAGTGGTCCACGAAAATTTTTTGGTGGTCTACTGAAAAAATATTTGGATTTTTTCCAAGTGTTCTATTTTTTAATTTTTTACAAACATATCAAATCAATGCATGAACAATGTGGCACCTGGGCATCATACATTCTAATACAAATAAAACTAGTAGAATTAATCTTAGTTATTACCCTCAATCAATTTATATATTTCTAATAATGATACATATTTATATTGTTGCAATCTGTCATTATCCAATTATTCCATGTTTTCCCTTATTACTTCTATTCGTATCATATAAAAAGTGTATACACTAATATTCCCCTTCTCCTATTTCTATCTCTTATTCTAACTTTTAATCATGTCACTCTTTATTAAAAGACTTTTTCTTTCTATCTTACCTAACTTCTAGTCATGTTACCTTACTACAAAAAAAGAAAAGAAAAGAAAGAGAGAGAAAAGAAAAAGCAAATCAGAACAACAACAAAAAATCATCTATCCATCGTCTCTTGCCCGCTTCAAAACTTCAATTGCTATGCTTTTTTTCACTTGCCTCCCAAATTCCTCTCTTTCATCTTCATCTCCATCTGCTTCTTGGCTCTTCAATCTAGGTATTTCTCCCACCACTATTTATTTATTTTATTTATTTATTATTTAAATTTGTATACCGCCCTTCTCCCGAAGGACTCAGGGCGGTTCACAGCCAAGTAAAAATACACAATACACTATACATACCATTAAAATACAATTAAAAAACTTATTTAAATTGGCCACAATTAAAATTTGGAGATAAAACCCATTAAAAACCCATAACTTAAAAAACTAAGTAAGTTTTAAGCTCGCGGCGAAAGGTTCGGAGGTCCGGAAGTTGACGAAGGAAGAAATGAAGGAAGGAACAAAGGTATGAAGGAGGGAAGGAAGGAAGGAAGGAAGGAAGGAAGGAAGGAAGGAAGGAAGGAAGGAAGGAAAACGGGAACAGGGAGGGAGGGAGGGAGAAAATAACAAAGGTAGGAAAGGATAAAGGAATGAAGGAAGAAATGAAAGAAGGAACAAAGGTATGAAGGAGGGAAGGAAGGAAGGAGGGAAGGAAGGAAGGAAGGAAGGAAGGAAGGAAGGAAGGAAGGAAGGAAGGAAGGAAGGAAAGAAGGAACAAAGGTATGAAGGAGGAAGGGAGGAGGAGAAAATAACAAAGGTAGGAAAGGATAAAGGAATGAAGGAAGAAATGAAAGAAGGAACAAAGGTATGAAGGAGGAAGGAAAGGAAGGAAGAAAGGAGGGGGCAGGAGGAAGGGAGAAAGAAATTTAGAAGAGAGGATGGAGAAAAGAGGAAGGAAGGAAGGAATGAAAGAAGGAACAAAGGTATGAAGGAGGGAAGAAAGGAAGGAAGAAAGGAAGGGGCAGGAGGAAGGAGAAAGAAATTTAGAAGGGAGGATGGAGAAAAGAGGAAGGAAGGAAGGAAGGAAAACGAGAACAGGGAGGGAGGGAGGGAGAA
The DNA here is from genome assembly GCF_028640845.1 of Ahaetulla prasina. Classification (NCBI taxonomy): domain Eukaryota; kingdom Metazoa; phylum Chordata; class Lepidosauria; order Squamata; family Colubridae; genus Ahaetulla; species Ahaetulla prasina. The sequence goes on from NC_080539.1 coordinate 7,586,858, forward strand.
AATAACAAAGGTAGGAAAGGATAAAGGAATGAAGGAAGAAATGAAAGAAGGAACAAAGGTATGAAGGAGGGAAGGAAGGAAGGAAGAAAGGAAGGGGCAGGAGGAAGGGAGAAAGAAATTTAGAAGAGAGGATGGAGAAAAGAGGAAGGAAGGAAGGAAGGAAGGAAGGAAGGGGAATGTGGAGGGTGGGTTAGGGGAAGAAAGGAAGGAGTGAGGAGGGTGGGTTAGGGGAAGGGAGGGAGGGAGAAAGAAAGCTAGAAGAGAGGAAGGAGAAAAGAGAGAAGGAAGGAATGAAAGAAGTGGGGAAGGGGGAGCTGTGGGAAGGAAGAGAGTGAAGGGGTGGATTAGGAGGAAGGAAGGAAGGAAAGAAGGAGTGAGGGGGGGTGAGTTAGGAGAAGGAAGGGAGGGAGGAAGGTGAAGGGAAGAAAGGGAGGGAAGGGAGGAAGGGGCAGGAGGAAGGGAGAAAGAAAGTTAGAAGAGAGGAAGGAGAAAAGAGAGAAGGAAGCGAAGGAAGATTTGACCCTACATTTTCAAAAAAAGACTTTCAAGACTGATTGTGGGGGGTTTTTTTCCCCATAAGGGAAAACGACTCTCCCCTTCCAGCAAATAAGCCCAGAGGGAGAAACTAGTTTACCTATTTGTTCTCCTTAGTTCCTAACAGCGAAGATCAAATCCATCTTCCGGATCCTTGCTGGAGGTTGACTTGTTCAGGCTACCATGATAGAGGCCATTTGCGTTCTGCTTCTGCCGATCCATTTTGCCTTCGGAGTCAGAGGGCCAGAGATCCCCTCTGCCCCCCCCCACCCCCCCAATTCAATTCTGTACTAAACAAGGGTTTTTCGTGGTGACAACGGCAACGGGAGGACCTTGATTCAGCAAATAGTCTCTCAGCCACCACATAGAGGAGCCCAGTTCAAAGAACCTTGCAGATGTTTTGAGTATTGCAAGTTTTTGAAGAACCTCGGTTGGCAAATTGGGACACGCACACTGTCGAGCATCCGTCCTGTACATCACTCGCCGTGGGTAAATGTTTGCTTTTCTCGTGACCCCCAGGACATGTTTGCATTGAGCTGGAACGGGGGTATTTGTTGTGGCATGCTTGCAAAATGCGTTCCTTATTGTGGACTGAAGCGTTGGTGCCACCCTGGCTAGCAGAACCTAACCCCTCGTGTAACAGCCAAGCCGCGCAGGTAACCCACAAGTTCTCGGTTTGTCCTTTTTCTACAGCAAGGGGGTCTCCAACCTTGGCCACTTTTAAGACTTGTGGACTTCAACTCCCAGAATTCCCGAGCAAGTCCGGGGAGGGTGCCGAGCCCCATCCTGGTTTCCCATTTAATACTCTGCCGCCGATTTTATTTTATTTTTATTTTTATACTTTTATACCGCACCATCTCCCGTAGGACTCAGGGCGGTTCACAGGCATATTAAAAATACAACAATAATAAATAAGCAATTTAAAACCCAATTAAAACAAAATATTATAATAGCCAAATCACTAAAATGGTGAAAACCGGTTAAAACCCATTAAAATTAACTAAAAATATTTTATTCTTAGGCTAGTCCAGCTCGCTGAAATAATAAAGTCTTCAGTTCACGCCTGAAGGTCCGGAGGTGAGGGAGTTGCCGTAACCCTGGAGGAAGCTCGTTCCACAGGGCCGGTGCTGCCACAGAGAAGGCCCTCCCCCTGGGGGTCGCCAACCTACATTGCTTGGTCGACGGCACCCGGAGGAGGCCCGCTCTGTGGCAGCGCACCGGTCGTTGGGAGGCTATCGGCGGCAGAAGGCGGTCTCGTAGATATCCCGGTCCTAAAACCAATATTTTAAAATATTGGTTTGGCTTGACCAATGGAAAGTCCAGAAAACTTTCCGTCCTCCCCCATGTGTGAAGAGTTTAATTGCTTTTACATGTTTCGCCGGGTTTTACATCTTTTGTTTGCCTCTATTTGATGTTTTTAATGAATAATAGAATAACAGTCGGAAGGGACCTTGAAGGTCTTCTGGTCCAACCCCCTGCTCAAGCAGGAGACCCTATCCCATTTCAGGCAAGTGGCTGTCCAGTCTCTTCTTTAAAAACCTCCAGTGATGGAGCGCCCACAACTTCTGGTGGCAAGCTGTTCCACTGGTTAGTTGGCCTCACCATTAGGAAGTTTCTCCTTAATTCCAGGTGGCTTCTCTCCTTGATTACCGTAGTTTCCTGACTTCAGGTGCTTTGGAGAATAGGTTGACCCCCCTCTTCTTTGTGGCAGCCCCTCAAATATTGGAAGACTGCTATCATGTCACCCCTAGTCCTTCTTTTTGTTAAACTGGACATACCCAATTCCTGCAATTGTTGTTTTAGCCTCCAAATCCCTAATAATCTTTGTTGCTCTTCTCTGCACTCTTTCTAGAGTCAACATCCTTTTTACATCGTGGCGAACAAAACTGAATGCAATATTCCAAGTGTGTCCTTAACAAGTCCTTATAAAGTGGTATTAACACTTCACGTGATCTTGATTCTATCCCTCTGTTTATTTAGCCTAGGATTGCATTGGCTTTTTTGGCAGCTGCTGCACACGGCTGGCTCATATCTAAATGGTTGTCCACTAGGACTCCAAGATCCGTCTCACAGTTACTACTATTGAGCGAGGTACCGCCTATACTGTACCTGTGCATTTTGGTTTTTTTGCCTAAAAACCTCACTTTTTTCACCGTTGAATTTCATTTTGTTAGATAGCGCCCAACATTCAAGTCTGTCAAGATCCTTCTGAATCTTAAGCCCATCTTAAGGTCGACTCAGCCTTCCGTCCTTCCAAGGTGGGTAAAATGAGGACCCAGATTGTTGGGGGCAAGAGGCTGACCCTGTAAACTACTACTTAGAGAGGGCTACAAAGCACTGTGAAGCGGTATATAAGTCTAAGTGCTATTGCTATCTTCCGGAGGGTTGGCTGTTCCTGCCAGCATGGTGTCATATGCAAATTTGATGAGTTCCCCATCTATCCCCTCGTCCAAATCATTGATGAAGATGTTGAAGAGTCCTGGGCCTAAAACAGAGCCTTGGGGTACCCTGTTGAATATTTCCCTGTGTGGTCTTACCAAGGCATTATAAGATAAAAGGTAAAGGTTCCCCTCGCACATATGTTCCAGCCATTCCCGACTCTAGGAGGCAGTGCTCCTCTCTGTTTCAAAGCCGAAGAGCCAGCGCTGTCCGAAGACGTCTCCGTGGTCATGTGGCCAGCATGACTCAATGCCAAAGGCGCATGGAACGCTGTTACCTTCCCACCAAAGGTGGTCCCTGTTTTTCTACTTGCAGTTTTTACGTACTTTCGAACTGCTAGTGTCGTGTCCCACTCCCACTCCGACGAACGAGTCAAGGAAGTCCGTAACAAACTTGCCAAGTTCCTTCGAGGTTTATCAGGGCAGGCAGGAGTCCAAGTTGTGACTTCAGCGATAGGGTCCGATATCAGCCAACTAGATAAGACTTTGCTTGACTCAAGGTTGGAATGCCAAAAGCAGGTCCTTTATATAGGCTGTGGGGTGTGGCTCCATGACTCAGCATTTATCCAGGCCTGCCCCACCCTTCCTTCTGCTGGTGTCACCTCTCAGATCTCTGGAAGCGAGGGTCCACCCACTCTGAATTGTCTTCAGCTGGATCTGCTATCAGCGTCTGGGAAAGGGAGGGGTCAGAGGGAGTAGGCCTGGATAATTCCACCACCTGGCTGGCTTCCTGCTCTGAAGGCTGAGCCAAAGGAACACACGCTGTATGAGTGAGGTTTATTGGGCTTCTCCTTTCACTCCTTGAATCCGCTTTGGGCATGGGGCCAGGGCCGGGGGCTGGAGTCATGACAGGCCTTTCATCTTTATTATCAGACTTGGAGTCTGATAAAAGGCCCAGTTGTAGACGGGAGGGGCCCGGCTGAGGAGAGGAGGGAGGACGAGTCACAACAGCTAGGTTGGCAGAAGCTGGGATAGTGGAAAGATCTTTCTAAAGATTTGCCAGAGCCCACTGTAACAACATTGCCAAAAAGGCACTAAGAGTTGTTAACATAATCTTGCGTAGCTTCTTCTCTGGTAATAGTGTAGTATTAACTAGAGCATACAAAACATTTGCTAGACCAGTTCTTGAATACAGCTCATCAGTCTGGAACCCGCACTGCATAGCAGACATAAATACAATCGAGAGAGTCCAGAGATATTTCACAAGAAGAGTCCTCCACTCCTCTGCTCGCAATAAAATACCTTATGCCACCAGACTCCAAATTTTGGGCTTAGACAACTTAGAACTACACCAACTTCAGTCTGACTTAAGCATAGTACATAAAACTATCTACAAGAATGTCCTACCTGTCAATGACTACTTCAGCTTCAACCACAACAATACACGAGCAAATAATAGATACAAACTCAAGGTAAACCGCTCCAAACTCGATTGCAGAAAATACGACTTCAGTAACAGAGTGGTCATTGCCTGGAATGCACTACCTGACTCTGTAGTCTCTTCCCCCAAACCCCAAAACTTTAACCTTGATGAAGGTTTTTTTTTTTCTTTTTCTTTTATGTACACTGAGAGCATATGCACCAAAACAAATTCCTGGTGTGTCCAATCACACTTGGCCAATAAAAAATTCTATTCTATTCTATTCTATTCTATTCTATTCTATTCTATTCTATTCTATTCTATTCTATTCTATTCTATTCTACTGTTGACCTCACCCCATTCCTAAGAGGTCTGTAAGGGGCCTGCATAAGCACACCTGCGTGCCTATCCCATATTCCTTTTTACTTACTCTTTTCATGTATCCAAATTATGTTTATACTTTCACCTGTTATCTTATATATGATTTACGATAAATAAATAAAATAAATAAGTCACGGGAGCTCACCCTGTTACACGGCACTAGGGATTCGAACCGCTGAACTGCCGACCTTTTGATCGACAAGCCTTATAAAGGCATTATAAAGTGGGCATTCTAATGTCACGTGATCCCGATTCGTCACTCGTGTTATAATACATCCCAGGACTGCTGGATTGGCTTTTTAGGGTTTTTTGGCATATCCACTGCGGCGTGACCCACAAATCGGCAACGAGGCAGTTAAAAGTTTGGAGCAGGCAAACAGCCTGCAGGAGTTGGGGCTTTGGAGTTGAGGGGGGTCTTGGGGACGCCAGCCTGTCTCTAAAACTTTCTGCCTCTCCCCAAGTGCCTCAACGTAGGAAGAACATTTCATAAATCACTCGAGATTAGAGTCCCGGTTGCTCTAACTCAGGCAGACCTGCCCTGCTTAACGTCAAAGCCTCACGTATTACTTTAACAGCCGTCCTTTTCTTTATTAAATCCCCTTTGAGGTGGGGTGTGGGGGGAAACAGGAGAGAACCAAAAACACACAAAAAAGGGAAGAAATACTAATAATGATCTTTCCAGTAAGAGGAGAAGCAGCTTACAATGGTTTAGAAAGTTTTTTGCGAGGTTAAAAGGTAGTCCTTGACTTACGACCCAAAAACTTTGGTGGCCTCCCCCATGCCATAATAAGCCACATTAGAGCCAGTCTGTCCTAGTACAAGTAGTCCTTGACTTACGACCTCATAGCAAAATTTCTGTCTCTCTGTGTTGTGTCTGCACCCCCCGAGCCGGGCCCCCTGCCAGAAAGTGACTTGGAAAGTGAGGGGGAAGGGCCATCAGGACTTACCTCGGGAGCACCGGCTTCCCTGGCTCAGCTCCAGGAGCCAGAGGCAGGTCAGGTGGAAGAGATAATGAAGCCTCTGTCCCCTGACTCTTCCCCCGCTGGGCCACGCCTCCAGACCCGGCTGATGGCAATCAGGCCTGGCTGGACCCTAGGTTTCGTAGGCAGGAGAGGAGGGAACAACAGAAGCAGGAGTGGGGCAGGCCTAGGAAGTGCTGAGTCATGGAGCCACACCCCACAGGATATAAAAGCAGCAAGGGCTGCTATGCCTCTTCGTAACAGGCAAATCAACTGATTAACTAAGAGCTGAAGTACTGTTTGTTCCTGGGTGACTCATTGGTGTCGATAGTGCCGGCTAATTAAGCCATCGCTCGGACGGAGGCGAGGGGGGACAGAACAGTGTGTGAGACAGTTGTGAAATGAATTTTGACCCGCTGCGTGACCTTCCTTGCTACGGTTGTTAAGTGAAGCACTGTAATTGTTAAGCTAGTAACATGGTGGTTAAGTAAAACTGGCTCTCCCTGTTGACTTTGCTTATCAGGAGATCGCAAAAGGGGATCAGGTGACACCCCCCCGGGACAATTGCGACCGTCATAAATATGAGTCAGTTGCCGAGCATCTGAATTTGAATCACGAGGATGTTGCAAGGGTTATTAAGTGTGGGAAACGACCGTAAGTGACTTTTTTTTAGCGCCGTCGTAACTTTGAACTGTTTCAGGGAGCGGGTGACCGATTTTTTGGCACTGTTTTGGAAAAGACGCCAAATCAATGGATTCTAAAAGGTGTTTTTTTATTATTATTATTCTTCGTTCGTTTGTTTCCCAACAAACAAACAAACCCAACAATAATCATGCTATGTAATGGCCTTTTTACTCAAACCAGAGGCTTTGCTTTCTTCTAATTTATTTTATTTCAAAAGGAAAAAGAAGCATAACTTTTCCCCTCCCCTCCCCCTTTCTGCAAACTGCCTGATTTTGGGCTTTTTCCGATAAAAGAAGTGACACTTGCTCAATCCATTTGAGGAAAACTCGAGTGTCAACCCTTGCGGGGGATTTTACCAGAAAATTATAGTAAAGAAAATGTATATTTGATTATTCGTGTTATAAGATAATAGATAATAGAATTTTTATTGGCCAAGTGTGATTGGACACACAAGGAATTTGTCTTGGTGCATATGCTCTCAGTGTACATAAAAGAAAAGATGCGTTCATCAAGGTACAACATTTACAACACAATTGATGATCAATATATCAATATAAATCATAAGGATTGCCAGCAACAAGTTATAGTCATACAGTCATAAGTGGAAAGAGATTGGTGATGGGAACTATGAAACGATTAATAGTAGTGCAGATTCAGTAAATAGTCTGACAGTGTTGAGGGAATTATTTGTTTAGCAGAGTGATGGCCTTCGGGAAGAAACTGGTCTTGTGTCTAGTTGTTCTGGTGTGCAGTGCTCTATAGCGTCGTTTTGAGAGTAGGAGTTGAAACAGTTTATGTCCAGGATGCGAGGGGTCTGTAAATATTTTCACGGCCCTCTTCTTGATTCGTGCAGTATACAGGTCCTCAATGGAAGGCAGGTTGGTAGCAATTATTTTTCCTGCAGTTCTAATTATCCTCTGAAGTCTGTGTCTTTCTTGTTGGGTTGCAGAACCGAACCAGACAGTTATAGAGGTGCAAATGACAGACTCAATGACAGCAGCTAGGATTGTATTTGCACAAAATTGGAAAAGTGAAGCGATCCCTACAGATGAGAATGTGGTTAGGAAAATACTATCATAAAAAGTTTATTTTATAAACAAACAAACAAACATTTAGTGCATCAGTCATTTCTTCCATGTGACATCTCGATGTTTTCTTCATGGCTCCATCTTTTTGTTGTTTCTTCTTTCTTCACTTCAGTTTAATCTATTACCATTTTTTATATTTACCATTTTCTAATTATACCATTTTCTTGCATAATTATCCATTGCTTATCCATATCTTTTCTCTAACCAGTGGTAAAATTGCTCCCCTATCTTAAAATATTCTGAATCCTCTTTTTCTTTAATCATCATAATTGATCTATTCATTTCTGCACAGTCTAAAATTTTTTATACAATATGGGGATCTTTTTATCGGTGGTTAGAGAACAGACGTACGAACTAATAGTAAAAGAAGTTATTTAAAGTATAGAAAATGTATTAATGGTTAATATAATGAATAGAGTTAAATAAATCACAATGGGATTGTTATAATATTAGATACTTAGGGTGTTGGAAATTAAGCCAGGATGAGCTTAAACCAAGTTAAATAAGATTGTCTATTTGAACGTTGGCACAAAATATTTGTACCAAGACGACAGACTGGTTAATGGAAAATGGATTGCTTATATAAAAGTAAATTTTTTTTAAAAAAACTTTTTTATAAAGTGCGAGCCGTCCCACCCCTCTTTTTAATCATTCCCCCCTCTTTCTCTGATTCTAGTTTTATTTATTATTTTTAATGGTCTTATCTCCATGTCTTGTGGGTTTTTTTTTTTCTTTTTGGCTCGGTGGCTAGCCTCGAACTGGCGAAGGGACATGAAAGGTGTGTAGTTAAATCAAAGCAAATCCCTTTGCGCCTCTTTTTTTTTTTTTGCCTTCACAATTTTCAGCATCTGGGTTTCGACAGTGATTTAGGGATAGGTTGTCGTCTCCATCTTCCCCCGGCCCCCCCAACCCCCACCCCATCTGACGGATGGCTCTAAAGTCAAGAGAGATGCTGGTGAATGTTAACAGACACCTGTAAAAGATTTCCCCAGGAAAGGGAAAAGGGAGGCCACCGTTTTACCTGCAACCAATAACTCTCCCGGATGAGTGCGTGTCCCCCAAATCTCCAGAGCAAATACTGGGTTCGGGTTATATCCCTCCTGTGCCTCATTTTTCCCTCCATTATTCATTGGTGCTGTTTTGTTTTTTTTAAAAGAAGAAGAAGAAAATTGCCTTACTTAGTAAAAACAGAAGAAAGAAAAGCAAAATAAAACAATAGTACAGGTAAATGCCTATGGAAATTCTTTAGAATACAATAACAGAGTCGGAAGGGACCTTGGTGGTCTTCTAGTCTGACCCCCTGGTTAGGCAGGAAACCCGATACCACTTCAGACAAATGGTTATCCGACATTTTCTTAAAAATTTCCAGTGATGGAGCACCCACAAGTTCTGGAGGAAAGTTGTTCCACTGGTTAATTGTTCTAACTGTCAGGAAACTTCCCCTTAGTTCTAGGTTGCTTCTCTCCTTGATTAGTTTCCACCCATTGCTTCTTGTTCTACCCTCAGGTTCTTTGGAGAATAGCTTGACTCCCTCTTGTTTGGGGCAGCCCCTGAGATATTGGAAGACTGCTATCGTGTCTCCCCTAGTCCTTCTTTTTATTAAACTAGACATACCGAGTTCCTGCAACCGTTCTTCATATGTTTTAGCCTCCAGTCCCCTAATCATCTTTGTTGCTCTTCTCTGCATTCTTTCTAGAGTCTCAATCATCCAGGTCTTGGTTGTTCCAAAGGTGCTTTTTCCCAGAGGCACCTGGACTGTTTGGTTTTTCTTCAGAGATGTTTCGCTTCTCATCCCAGAAGCTTCTTCAGCTCTTCTTCTCTCAGAGCTGAAGAAACTTCTCGGATGAGAAGCGAAACGTCTTCAAAGAAAAACCCAAAAGTCCAGGTGCTTCTGGAAAAAGCACCTCTGGGACAATAGCACAGGTAGTCCTCGACTTAGGACCACAATTGAGACCAATTTCTGCTGCTCAAGTGAGACATTTGTTAAGTGAATTTTGCCCTGTTTTACGACTTTTCTTGCCACAGTTAAGTGACTCTGGATTCCCTATTGACAGGGCAACATAATTTCACTTTTTAATGTGTGCCAGAATGCTAACATGACAATAAAGGTCTATCTATCTTTTATCTATCTATCTATCTATCTATCTACCATCTATCTATCTATTTATCATCTATCTATCTATATCTATCTATCCTATCAATCTATCTTTATCTATCTTTATCTATCTATCCATCCATCTGTATCATATATCTGTCATCTATCTTTATCTGTCTACCTGTATCTATTATCTATCTATCTATCTATCTATCTATCTATCTATCTATCTATCTATCTATCTATCTATCTATCTATCTACCATCTATCTATCTATTTATTTATCATCTATCTATATCTATCTATCTATCCTATCAATCTATCTTTATCTATATTTATCTATCTATCTATCCATCCATCTATCCATCCATTCATCCATCCATCTGTATCATCTATCTATCATCTATCTATCTATCTATCTATTATCTATCTTTCCTATCAATCTATCTTTATCTATCTTTATCTATTATCTATCTATCCACCCATCCATCTGTATCATCTATCTATCATCTATCTTTATCTATCTATCTGTATCTATTATCTATCTATCTATCTATCTATCTATCTATCTATCTATCTATCTATCTATCTATCATCTATCATCTATCTGTATCATCTATCTATCTACCTATCATCCGTCTGTCTGTCTGTCTGTCTGTCTATCTATCTATCTACCATCAATCTATCAGCTTTCTCTCTATCTCTCTGTCATCTACGTTATCTATCTACCATCTATCGATCTATCCTATCTATCTAGCTATCTTTATCTAGCTATCTTTTATCTATTATCTATCTAACTATCATCTATCATCTATATATCTATATGTATCATATATCTACCTATTGTCTGTCTGTCTGTCTGTCTGTCTGTCTGTCTGTCTATCTATCTATCTATCTATCTATCTATCTATCTACCTATCTATCTATCTATCTATCTATCTATCTATCTATCTATCTATCTATCTATCTATCTATCTATCTATCTATCAGCAGTCATCTATCTGTATCATCTATCTATATCTATCTATCCATCCATCTGTCTGTCTGTCTGTCTGTCTATCTATCTATCTACCATCAATCTATCAGCTTTCTCTCTATCTCTCTGTCATCTACGTTATCTATCTATCTATCTATCTATCCTATCTATCTAGCTATCTTTATCTAGCTATCTTTATCTATTATCTATCTACCATCAATCTATCTTTATCTATCTATCTATCATCTATCTACCTATTGTCTGTCTGTCTGTCTGTCTATCTATCTATCTATTATCTATCTATCTATCTATCTATCTATCTATCTATCTATCTCTATCTATCTTATCTATTATCTATCTATCTATCTATCTATCTATCTATCTATCTATCTATCTATCTATCAGCAGTCATCTATCTGTATCATCTATCTATATCTATCTATACATCCATCTATCTATCTGTATCTATCTATCTATCTATCTATCTACCATCAATCTATCAGCTTTCTCTCTATCTCTCTGTCATCTACGTTATCTATCTATCTATCTATCTATCCTATCTATCTAGCTATCTTTATCTAGCTATCTTTATCTATTATCTATCTACCATCAATCTATCTTTATCTATCTATGTATCATATATCTACCTATTGTCTGTCTGTCTGTCTGTCTATCTATCTATCTATTATCTATCTATCTATCTATCTATCTATCTATCTATCTATCTATCTATCATCTATTCTTTTCCTTTACTGTCTTATAAAACACAACCTTTTGCGCAGGAACCTAATTAAGAATTCCAGGATTTGATTTTGATAACAGCTCACATCCAGGTAGTTCTGAGATAAAGTCACCAGTTCTAAACTCAAAAAACTATTTAACCAGAAAACATCACCTATTCTTTTCTTTAAAAAATAAAAAGAACTCTATACGGTGATAAAAACCATTCCGTTTGGTTTTTCTTCAACTTTCTCGTGTTTGTTTCCTTGGTCACAGCTCATTTAAACCTCCACTTTTGTACATGTGAATTGCAAAACTTGGAAACAATTCGCACCTATAAAAGCGTGGGGCGTTTGTTACTTTGCCAAAGAAAAATGGAGATCCCTGTGCCACGGACGCCATCCAAAACATGACTAAGAGCAGCTTTTTGGCTGATCCCAGGACTAAGGAAAGAATTTTGAGGGGAGGTTTCTCTGGAGCGTTTGCGTTGTGTTTTTGTGGATCCAAGAAAACGGGGCCTCGAGTTACGACCACAATTGAGCCCAAATGTCTACGGAGATTCTCCATCATCCAGGTCACAGGTTGTCCCAAAGGTGCTTTTTTCAAGGGGCAACTGGACTTTCTTGGTTTTTCTTTGAAGACGTTTCACTTCTCATCCAAGAAGAGCTGAGGAAGCTTCTGGGATGAGAAGCGAAACGTCTCCAAAGGAAAAAAAACGAGAAAATCTAATTGCCTCTTGAAAAAAAACCTATCTTTGAGCCCCAAATTTGCGTTGCTGAGCGAGGTCGTTGTTAAGTGGGTTTTGGCCCCTTGCACGATCTTTCTTGCCACCCTTATTAAGTAACTCATTGCAATGGCTCAGTTAGTTACACGGTTGTGAAGCAAGTCTGACTTTGCTTGTTGCAGGACACCACAAATGTCATAAATACACACCTGCTGCCAAGCGTCTGAATTTTCATCCTGTGACCCTGGGGGATGCTGCAACGGTCGCTAAATGTGAAAACAGCCATGTCATTTTTTTTCAGTGCCATTGTAGCAATAGCTCTTAGACTTATGGACCGCTTCGCAGTGCTTTGCAGCCTTCTCTAAGCGGTTTACGGAGTCAGTTTATCACCCCCCAACAATCTGGGTCCTCATTTGACTGACTTCGGAAGGAGGGAAGGCTGAGTCAACCTTGAGCCGGTCAGAATCGAACTGCTGGCAGTTGGCAGAGTTTGCCTTCAGTAGCGCTAATACTTAAGACTTACAGTTCGCTTCACAGTGCTTTCCAGCCCTCTCTAAGCGGTTTACAGAGTCAGCATATCGTCCCCAACTATCTGGGTCCTCATTTGACCGACCTCAGAAGGATGGAAGGCTGAGTCGACCTTGAGCTGCTCAGGATCGAACTGCTGGGAATGGGCAAAGTTAGCCTGCAATAGCAACAGCATTTAGACTTATATACCACTTCACAAGGCTTTTCCAGAGCAAAATTTTTTATTTTTCATAATAATTCCCACAATTTGACCAGTGTACAATACAATCACTTATCCAACAATCGATCCTATACTCAAATTATACTCCATCAGGGCTGCTCGACCGCCACTCCCTCCCTTAATCCTTTCTACCCTTCTCATCCTTCTTCGACTGTCCCCACCATCCTTCTCCTCGCTTTCCTACTTCCCCACCTCTTTCCCACTTCTCACTACCATCCTTTCTAACCCTCTATCTTCTCCTCCTTCTTCTCCTTCTTCTCCTCCTATCCTTTCTTATCCCTCCCTTCTTTCCTCCCTCCCTCCCTCCCTCCCTACTTTCTTCCTTCTTTACTCCTCTTTCTTTACCCTTTCTCTTCGGGAGTGGTTACCGAGCAGTCCCGACTTTACACCATTCCAACCATACCTGTACAATGGCAATCAATCAATTTATAATCTTCCCCTTCCCCCCCGCCATTCCCCCCCCCCCCTGAGACTTCCCAGAACAGAATACAGGGTATTGTAACTTGTCTCATATTATATCTCATCTGTCTCCCCTTAATAAATCCTGTTTGATCATTAATGATCACTTCACAAGGCTTTACAGCCCTCTCTAAGCGGTTTACAGAGTCAGCCTATGCCCCCCAACAATCTGGTTAGGCCCCCTGCCTCGGCCTGGCCCATCCTCATTTGACCCACCTTGGAAGGATGGAAGGCTGAGTCAAACTCTGAAAGGCAGGGGTGAAATGTAAAATTTGTTACTACCGGTTCCGTGGACGTGGCTTGGTGGTAGTGGGGCTAATGTAACTGGGTGGGCATGGCCAATTTATTTTTATTTATTTTTTTACCTTTAAAAGCATTTTTTAAAAAATCTTTTTAAAAGCTTGTGATGATCAGGCAACTCATCTGGGATCGCCAGAGGGGGAAAAAAAGCTTTTAAAGACTTCTGATGATCCCAGCTGAGTTGCCTGATCGCCAGAACCTTTTAAAAGCATTTTTTACAGCCTCTTCAGCCGAAGAATTTGTAGAAAAAATGCTTTTAAAGGGTTCTGACGATCCCAGCTGAGCCGCGTGATCATCGGAGGCTTTTTTTTTTTAACTTTTAAAAGCATTTTTTCGGAAAAATGCTTTTAAAAGTTTGTTTTTTTTAACTTTTAAAAGCATTTTTTCGGAAAAATGCTTTTAAAAGTTTGTGGTTTTTTTTAAAAACTGATGGTCGCGCGGCTCAGCTGGAGTGGGGCAGGGCGGGGCAGGGATTTTTGCTACCGGTTCTCCGAACCACCCGCTGCCATTGCTACCGGATCGCGTGATCCGGTCCGAACCGGGAGCATTTATATATAACAACAACAGAGTTGGAAGGGACCTTGGAGGCCTTCTAGTCCAACCCCATGCCCAGGCAGGAAACCCTACACCATCTCAGTCAGATGGTTATCCAACATTTTCTTAAAAATTTCCAGTGTTGGAGCATCCACAACTTCTGGAGGCAAGTCGTTCCACTTATTGATTGTTCTAACTGTCAGGAAATTTCTCCTTAGTTCTAAGTTGCTTCTTTCTTTGATCAGTTTCCACCCATTGCTTCTTGTCCCACCCTCAGGTGCTTTGGAGAACAGCCCGACTCCCTCTTCTTTGTGGCAACCCCTGAGATATTGGAACACTGCTATCATGTCTCCCCTAATCCTTCTTTTTATTAAACTAGACATACCGAGTTCCTGCAACCGTTCTTCATATGTTTTAGCCTCCAGTCCCCTAATCATCTTTGTTGCTCTTCTCTGCACTCTTTCTAGAGTCTCAACATCTTTTTTACATCGTGGCGACCAAAACTGGATGCAATATTCCAAGTGTGGCCTTACCAAGGCATTATAAAGTGGCACTAACACTTCACGTGATCTTGATTCTATCCCTCTGTTTATGCAGCCCAGAACTGTGTTGGCTTTTTTGGCAGCTGCTGCACACGGCTGGCTCCTATCTAAATGGTTATCCACTAAGACTCCAAGATCCCTCTCACAAATGAAGGGATACTACACAAATGATTGGAAGTCAAGGACAACCTGTACGGACTAAGGGGTTAGGAGCCAGGGGCTGACCCTTGCAAAACCACCAGAGGTGGGCTTCTTCGGTGTTTAAAGAAGGGCAATTAGCATGTCAGAAGTGTGCCATCTCCAAGGCGGAAGAGGGGTGGAGGGGTGTGACCCTGTTTGTGTCAGGGTGGGAAGCCAGAAAGGATATCTTCAGATCATCACTGGTGGCCCTGAAGCCGTCTCTCTCTCGGACAGGCGGTTTTATTAGGAGACAAGAAAGCCATAAAAGGAACAAGACCTCCAATCGCCAGAGAACCAGGTGATGGGAAGGCAGTTGACAGCTGGATTGCAAAGCCATTTAAGACCCGAGCCAGAAGTGGGCCCGGCTAATAGGCTGCAGCTGGGAAAATCCTTTGGGAAGAGGTTGACCCTGGTCAACGGTTTTATAGCTGTTGTAATCCCCGTCTTTAGAATTGGCATGTCTCCTAGTGACTGACCAAACGTCACCCAGTTGGCTTTCAGGCCTGAGTCAGGATTAGAACTCACAATCTCCTGGTGATTGGCCCGAAATCGCCCAACTGGCTTTCATGCCTAAGGGAGGACTAGAACTCACAGTCTCCTGGTGATTGGCCTGAAATTGCCCAACTGGCTTTCATGCCTAAGGGAGGACTAGAATTCATAGTCTCCTGGTGATTGGCCCGAAATCGCCCAACTGGCTTTCATGCCTAAGGGAGGACTAGAACTCACAGTCTCCTGGTGACTGGCCCGAAGACACCTAGCTGGCTTTCATGCTTAAATCGGGACTAGAACTCTCAGTCATCTGGTGATTGGCCTGAAATTGCCCAGCTGGCTTTCATGCCTAAGGGAGGACTAGAATTCATAGTCTCCTGGTGATTGGCCCGAAATCGCCCAACTGGCTTTCATGCCTAAGGGAGGACTAGAACTCACAGTCTCCTGGTGACTGGCCCGAAGACACCTAGCTGGCTTTCATGCTTAAATCGGGATTAGAACTCTCAGTCACCTGGTGATTGGCCTGAAATTGCCCAACTGGCTTTCATGCCTAAGGGAGGACTAGAATTCATAGTCTCCTAGTGATTGGCCCGAAATCGCCCAACTGGCTTTCATGCCTAAGGGAGGACTAGAACTCACAGTCTCCTGGTGATTGGCCCAAAGTTACCCAGTTGGCTTTCATGCCTAAGGGAAGATTGGAACTCACTGTCTCCTGGTGACTGGCCCGAAGACACCTAGCTGGCTTTCATGTTTAAATCGGGACTAGAACTCTCAGTCACCTGGTGATTGGCCCGAAATCGCCCAACCGGCTTTCATGCCTAAGGGAGGACTAGAATTTACTGTCTCCTGGTGATTGGTCCAAAGTCACCCAGTTGGCTTTCATACCTGAGGGAGGACTAGAACTCACTGTCTCCTGGTGTTTGGCCTGAAGTCACTCAATTGGCTTTCATGCCTAAGACTGGACTAGATCTCACAGTCTCCTGGTAATTGGCCCAAAGTCATCCAAGGGCTGGAAGGGACCTCAGAGGTCTTCTAGTCCAGGCAAGAGACCTTACCCCACCCGGTTCCAATAGTTAAGGGAGTCTTTGAACAAGATCTAGAGACACCCTGAAGAAATGGGGCTATCCGGTGGCCTTTTGGTCTTGTGAGATTGTGGTGACATGCAGACAGTAACACATCTGTGTACCTGCCCTTTATGCTCCCGATCAGTGTAAGCTTGGGGACCTCATGGAAGCAACACAATTGTGTTGTGTCGGTGATGACTTCGGGAGGCAATCTATTCCATTGATTAATTGTTCTCACCATCAGAGGAAACCGTGAGTATCCTTGCCCTTGGTTGGCACCCCTGAGTGACTCCCCTGCCCTTTATACTGTATCTCCAATCACCCCAGCTCCCCTTCCTGAAGACCCTCCTCATCGCTCATCCTTGCAAAAGGACTCTGGTGATCTCAGAGCCTAGAGATGCCGGCTGGGAGAATCCAGAATCTCTTCCCAAGCCCTCCTCCTCCCCTTGATTGCTCTAACCCCTTGGCCCCTCTCCACTTATCTCTCTTAACACAACCCACCAGTGAGGGGTTTGGCCCCTGCCTTTCCCTGCCAACACACTCACGCACTTTAACCTATCAAGCGGTTCATATCCTGGCTCTCAGCTCTCAATATATATTGATATATTGACCATCAATTGTGTTGTAAATGTTGTACCTTGATGAAGGTATCTTTTCTTTTATGTACACTGAGAGCCTATGCACCAAGACAAATTCCTTGTGTGTCCAATAACACTTGGCCAATAAAAAATTCTATTCTATTCTATTCTATTCTATTCTATTCTATTCTATTCTATTCTATTCTATTCTATTCTATTCTATTCTATTCTGAACGGATCTTTTCTTTTATGTACACTGAGAGCCTATGCACCAAGACAAATTCCTTGTGTGTCCAATCACACTTGGTCAATAAAAAATTCTATTCTATTCTATTCTATTCCATTCCATTCCATATTTTCTATTCTATTCTATTCTATTCTATTCTATTCTATTCTATTCTATTCTATTCTATTCTATTCTATTCTATTCTATTCTATTCTACTCTACTCTACTCTACTCTACTCTACCTTCCATTCCATTCCATTCCATTCTATTCTGAATGTATCTTTTCCTTTACGCACACTGAGAGCCTATGCACCAAGCCTACCCACCAAAAGGGCCGGTTTAGCTCACGCTGGTAAAGCCTGTTATTAAGGCTTATTAAGAACACAGTAGCTTGCAATTACTGCAGGTTCGAGCCCGGCCCAAGGTTGACTCAGCCTTCCATCCTTTATAAGGTAGGTAAAATGAGGACCCAGATTGTTGGGGGGGCAATAAGTTGACTTTGTAAAAATATACAAATAGAATGAGACTATTGCCTTATACACTGTAAGCCGCCCTGAGTCTTCGGAGAAGGGCGGGATATAAATGTAAACAAAAAAAAAAAAAAAAAGACAAATTCCTTGTGTGTCCAATCACACTTGGCCAATAAAATTCTATTCTATTCTATTCTATTCAATGGCTTCTCCTCATTTTCCGTTTCTTCTTCATCTTTCTTTGGGTGACTGACTCGTATTTATGACGGTCACCCTGTCCTAGGGTCACGTGATCCCCTTTTTTTGCGACCTTCTGACAAGCAAAAGTCAATGGGGAAGCCAGATTCACTCAACAACCGTGCTACTTACTAACTTAACAACAGCAGCGATTCACTTAACAACGGTGGCACGAAAAGTCATAAAATGGGTCAAAACTCACTTAACAAACGTCTCACTTGGCAA
This sequence comes from Ahaetulla prasina, assembly GCF_028640845.1. Lineage (NCBI taxonomy): Eukaryota > Metazoa > Chordata > Lepidosauria > Squamata > Colubridae > Ahaetulla > Ahaetulla prasina. The sequence continues at coordinate 7,604,869 of NC_080539.1, forward strand.
CAGAAACTTTAGGCTCAATTGCGGTCGTAAATCAGGGATTACTTTTATCAGGTCTCCTGCTTGAATGGGGGGGTTGGACTAGAAGACCTCCAAGGTCCCTTCCAACTCTGTTATTCTATGTTACTAACTTAACAAGTGCCTTGATTCACTTTACAGGGTTGTAAAATGGGGCAAAACTCAACTGAACAGCCATCTCGCTTAGCACCGGTTCTGTTGTGGTCATGAGTTGAGGACTACCTATATCAGACTTCCTGTCCTCTATACTTTTATCATACTAAAACCATTCCCAGCCCGCGATGCGTGCATGCAAACCAGGGTTCCATCAAACACCTTTTCCTACGTTATTCTTTGTTTACGGTACAGCATTCTGCTTTTACGGGACTCGGTGGCTCAGTGGCTAAGACGTTGAGCTTGTTGATCGAAAGGTCGGCAGTTCGGCGGTTCGAACCCTTAGTTCGCGTCACGGGATGAGCTCCCATGACTTGTCCCAGCTTCTGCCAACCTAGCAGTTTTGAAAGCACGTAAAAACTGCAAGTAGAAAAAATAGGGACCACCTTTGGTGGGAAGGGAACAGCGTTCCGTGCGCCTTTGGCGTTGAGTCATGCCGGCCACATGACCACAGAGACGACTTCGGACAGCGCCGGCTCTTCGGCTTTGAAACGGAGAGGACCACCGCCCCCTAGAGTCGGGAACGACCAGCACGCACGTGCGAGGGGAACCTTTACCTTTCCCTATTCTGGTTTTATTTTATCGAAATTAATTTTTTGCATGCTGTTGACGGCTGTCCTCGGAAACCTTGCAAACTTCTAATGGCTAGGGATTGCCTCAGCTCAGTTCTCAAAGCTGGGAATGTAAAGACTTTAAAAAAAAACAAAAAAACTCGAGATCTAACTGTGATCCACTGAAACGGCAAGGGGATAAAGAAGGAAAGAGGAAGCTATAAAAAGAAATGTCCTTGTTCCGAAGTCTTTAACTGGAGACTGTACATGTGTTTCGTGTTTGCCCTTCAGCGGGGGCCTTGTCAACTTCAGTGTGAAATCAAGATTTCAGAAATCGGGTCCTTTGTGATGCGAGAGATAAATTCGTTGCTACAGGCTGCAGCCGGGATTGTGGTGCCCTTCGGTCTGATAACGTCGCGCCACCGATTGCAGAAGAAATCAACAACAGGGGGGAGGAGGAGGAGGGGGGGAGGTCAGTTGAGGACAAGGCTGACCCAGGTGTGAACTCCTCCGGTGCCTTGAAGAGTTCTGGGTGGGGTTGTTTTTTTTTTTGGATCTACCTTAACTCACCTGGCTGTTTGTGAGGCTATAAAGAAGGTCAAAGAAGATAGTTTTCCTTAAGCGGAACTCTTTTCTGAATTATTGGCATTCGGTGGGGAACCAATCCTATTATAATTTCATTATTAAATCATCAAACAAAGCTGCCACATTTTTTATTATTATTATTTGCATTTATATCCCGCCCTTCTCCAAAGACTCAGGGCAGCTTACACTATGTCAAGCAATAGTCTTCATCCATTTGTATATTATATACAAAGTCAACTTGTATTGCCCCCCCAACAATCTGGGTCCTCATTTTACCTACCTTATAAAGGATGGAAGGCTGAGTCAACCTTGGGCCTGGTGGGACTTGAACCTGCAGTAATTGCAAGCAGCTGCTGTTAATAACAGACTGCGTTAGTCTGTTGAGCCACCATTCACGTTTTGACGAAAATGTGAATGTTTAAAATCCCCATTGTAAAACCCAAAGGTGCGATTATCACCTTACCAACTTGACCTGGTAGAAGTTGGAGAAACGAATACGTTGGCATTGGGGGTGTCTAGTTTGACATGGTGGCTCATTGGCTAAGACGCTGAACTTGTCGATCTAAAAGGTTGACAGTTCAGCGGTTCGAATCCCCAGTGCTGCGTAACGGGGTGAGCTCCCATGACTTGTCCCAGCTTCTGCCAACCTAGCAGTTCGAAAGCACATAAAAAATGCAAGTAGAAAAATAGGGACCACCTTTGGTGGGAAGGTAACAGCGTTCCGTGCGCCTTTGGCGTTGAGTCATGCCGGCCACATGACCACGGAGACGACTTCGGACAGCGCCGGCTCTTCGGCTTTGAAACGGAGAGGACCACCGCCCCCTAGAGTCAGGAACGACCAGCACCCTATTTCCCTATTCTGCTTTTATTTTATCGAAATTAATTTTTTGCATGCCGTTGACGGCTGTCCTCGGAAACCTTGCAAACTTCTAATGGCCAGGGATTGCCTCAGCTCAGTTCTCAAAGCTGGGAACGTAAAGACTTTAAAAAAAAAACAAAAAACCTCGAGATCTAACTGTGATCCACTGAAACGGCAAGGGGATAAAGAAGGAAAGAGGAAGCTATAAAAAGAAATGTCCTTGTTCCGAAGTCTTTAACTGGAGACTGTACATGTGTTTCGTGTTTGCCCTTCAGCGGGGGCCTTGTCAACTTCAGTGTGAAATCAAGATTTCAGAAATCGGGTCCTTTGTGATGCGAGAGATAAATTCGTTGCTACAGGCTGCAGCCGGGATTGTGGTGCCCTTCGGTCTGATAACGTCGCGCCACCGATTGCAGAAGAAATCAACAACAGGGGGGAGGAGGAGGGGGGGAGGTCAGTTGAGGACAAGGCTGACCCAGGTGTGAACTCCTCCGGTGCCTTGAAGAGTTCTGGGTGGGGTTTTTTGGTTTTTTTTGATCTACCTTAACTCACCTGGCTGTTTGTGAGGCTATAAAGAAGGTCAAAGAAAATGGTTTTCCTTAAGCGGAACTCTTTTCTGAATTATTGGCATTCGGTGGGGAACCAATCCTATTATAATTTCATTATTAAACCATCAAACAAAGCTGCCACATTTTTTATTATTATTATTTGCATTTATATCCCGCCCTTCTCCAAAGACTCAGGGCAGCTTACACTATGTCAAGCAATAGTCTTCATCCATTTGTATATTATATACAAAGTCAACTTGTATTGCCCCCCCAACAATCTGGGTCCTCATTTTACCTACCTTATAAAGGATGGAAGGCTGAGTCAACCTTGGGCCTGGTGGGACTTGAACCTGCAGTAATTGCAAGCAGCTGCTGTTAATAACAGACTGCGTTAGTCTGTTGAGCCACCATTCACGTTTTGACGAAAACGTGAATGTTTAAAATCCCCATTGTAAAACCCAAAGGTGCGATAATCACCTTACCAACTTGACCTGGTAGAAGTTGGAGAAACGAATACGCTGGCATTGGGGGTGTCTAGTTTGACATGGTGGCTCATTGGCTAAGACGCTGAACTTGTCGATCTAAAAGGTTGACAGTTCAGCGGTTCGAATCCCCAGTGCTGCGTAACGGGGTGAGCTCCCATGACTTGTCCCAGCTTCTGCCAACCTAGCAGTTCGAAAGCACATAAAAAATGCAAGTAGAAAAATAGGGACCACCTTTGGTGGAAAGGGAACAGCGTTCCGTGTGCCTTTGGCGTTGAGTCATGCCGGCCACATGACCACGGAGACGTCTTCGGACAGTGCTGGCTCTTCGGCTTTGAAACGGATATGAGCACCGCCCCTTAGAGTCGGGAACGACTAGCACACATGTGCGAGGGGAATCTTGACCTTGACCTTTCGTTTGATGAAAAGAAGGACCAGGGGTGACATGATAGCAGCCATCTAATATTTGAGGAGCTACACCAAAGAAGAGGGGGTCAGGCTATTCTCCAAAGCACCTGAAGGCAGGACAAGAAGCAACGGGTGGAAACTAATCAAGGAGAGAAGCAACCTGGAACTAAGGAGAAATTTCCTGACAGTCAGAACAATTAACCAGTGGAACAACTTGCCTCCAGAAGTTGTGGATGCTCCATCACTGGAAGTTTTTAAGACGAGATTGGACAACCATATGTCTGAAATCCGACAGAGTCTCCTGCCTGAGCAGGGGTGAGACTAGAAAGCCTCCAAGGTCCCTTCCAACTCCGTTATTCTATATTCTAGGCCTGTTGGAGGAAGACCAAATGAATCTACCTCCTCCGGGCTATGATATCATGAACAGAAGTTCCAAAATAGAATAGAATAGAATAGAATTTTTTATTGGCCAAGTGTGATTGGACACACAAGGAATTTGTCTTGGTGCATATGCTCTCAGTGTACATAAAAGAAAAGATACGTTCATCAAGGTACAACATTTACAACACAATTGATGGTCAATATATCAATATAAATCATAAGGATTGCCAGCAACAAGTTATAGTCATACTGTCATAAATGGAAAGAGATTGGTGATGGGAACTATGAGAAGATTAATAGTAGTGCAGATTCAGTAAATAGTCTGACAGTGTTGATGGAATTATTTGTTTAGCAGAGGGATGGCCTTCGGGAAAAAACTGTTCTTGTGTCTAGTTGTTCTGGAGTGCAGTGCTCTATAGCGTCGTTTTGAGGGTAGGAGTTGAAACAGTTTATGTCCAGGATGCGAGGGATCTGTAAATATTTTCACGGTCCTCTACTTGATTCGTGCAGTATACAGGTCCTCAATGGAAGGCAGGTTGGTAGCAATTATTTTTTCTGCAGTTCTAATTATCCTCTGAAGTCTGTGTTTTTCTTGTTGGGTTGCAGAACCGAACCAGACAGTTATAGAGGTGCAAATGACAGACTCAATAATTCCTCTGTAGAACTGAATCAGCAGCTCCTTGGGCAGTTTGAGCTTACTGAGTTGGCGCAGAAAGAACATTCTTTGTTGTCCTTTTTTAATGATGTTTTTGATGTTAGCTGTCCATTTGAGATCTTGCGATATGATACCACCTAGAAATTTGAAGGTTTCTACTGTTGATACTGTGTTGTCAAGTATTGTGAGAGGTGGAAGTATGGAAGGGTTTCTCCTAAAGTCTACCACCATTTCTACGGTTTTGAGTGTGTTCAGTTCCAGATTGTTTTGGTTGCCCCACAAGGCTAGTCGTTCGACCTCTCGTCTATATGTGGATTCGTCATTTTCAAGTAATGATTTATAAACAATCATTCAAACCTTAGTGGACAATCACTTAAGCATGAGCCAGCCGTGTGCAGCAGCAGCCAAAACAGCGAATACAATCCGTGGTTGTATAAACAGAGGCACAGAATCAAAACCACGTGAAGTATTAGTACTTATACATTTTATAATGCCTTGGTAAGGCCACACCTGGAATCTTGCATCCAGTTTTGGTCCCCACATTACGAAAAAAGATGTTGAGACTTTGGGGGAAAAGGGCAAAGAAGCACAACTAAGACGATTAAAGGCCTGGAGACTAAAACGTATGAAGAATGGCTGCAGGAATTAGGCATGAATTAGGCACTAGAGAAAAGAAGGACTAAGGGTGGGGGGGACATGATTCATCTGGCTTGGACCGGTTCGGGCAAACCAGTAGTGGCCACCTGCAGGTCGGCAAGCATACTTGCCCGGATGCTATGCCGTCCTATTTAGCCACGTTTTCTAAGCCGTGCACATGTGTGCAAGCCGTGCGTGCGAGCAAAGCACATGGATGGAAGGCCGTGCACATGTGTGCAAGCCGTGCACGCTCACATTTTCAGTGCCCGGAGAACTGCCGGTAAAATTATGTGAAAGCCACCTCTGGACATGAGAGCAGCATTCCAGTATTTGCGGGGGTGCCCGAAAGAAGAGGGTAGACAGCCATTAGTCTACGGAACGATAAGCTCACCTGCTTCAGCAGAGGGTCAGACTAGAAGACCTCCGAGACCGCTGATTCTGTATCCTGCATCTCCCGGATCTGATCAGAGCCGATAGGCCTCCTCCAGGTCAGGCTGGGCAAGAGGTGGTGGCAGGAGTTCTTTTGTCGGCAAACACCGGCCCGATAAAGGAAACATGAGTATATCTGACACGTTGTCAGCGCTGGGTGTTTGCTTACAGCCGGTGCCCCCGTTTCTGCCTCCCCCTTTGCCTCTGGTCCCAGGAAGGGTGCTGTGAATTAAAAGCGCTTTCTTCGCCCCCATCGAGTCAAGTGGTGTGAACTCCACTTGTCTCAGGGACCACATTCCTGGAGGAAGAGTCAGCTCCTTGATGGGATTTTTCTCCTCCCAAGTTGCACGTTCCTCGGGCTCCGGAACACATGGCGGTGGAGGGGGCAGCGGCCTCTCGGATAACCCTTGCCTTGAGCTGATAGTGAAAAAATGCAGGATCAACCTTTGACCTCGTAAGAGTCTGACCAGGGACCCTTTGAGGTTGGAGATGCAACCGGAATTTTGTTTTCGTTTTGGAGAATTTAGAATAGAGTCGAGCTGGAAGGGGCCTTGGAGATCCTCTAGTCCAGGCCCTTGCTCAAGCAGGTGACCCTATAGCAGGAGTCAGCAACCTGGAGCTCTGGAGCTCTTTCAACTCTCTGCTGTGGCTCCCTGTCGCCAGTCAGTTCCACAATTGATAGGGCTTTCGGTTACGATAGGTAGAGGGAAAAGGATGCCGTGCTAGGAGGAGACTCTATGGTGGGGGGCAGTGGTGAAATGTAAAATTTGTTACTACCAGTTCTGTGGGCGTGGCTTGGTGGGGGGCAGGTAATGTGACTGGGTGGGCGTGGCCAATTTTTTTTTTTACTTTTAAAAGCATTTTTTCTACAACATCTTCAGCCGGATAGGTTGTAAAAAAAAATGCTTTTAAAAGGCTCTGATGATCCCAGCTGAGCTGCATGATCATCAGAGGCTTTTTTTTTACTTTTAAAAGCATTTTTTCTACAACCTCTTCAGCCAAAGAGGTTGTAAAAAAAGTGCTTTTAAAAGGCTCTGACGATCTTTTTTTTTTTACTTTTAAAAGCATTTTTTCTACAACCTCTTCAGCCGAAGAGGTTGTAAAAAATGCTTTTAAAAGGCTCTGATGATCCCAGCTGAGCTGCATGATCATCAGAGGCTCTTTTTTTTTACTTTTAAAAGCATTTTTTCTACAACCTCTTCAGCCAAAAAGGTTGTAAAAAAGTGCTTTTAAAAGGCTTTGGCGATCTTTTTTTTTTTTACTTTTAAAAGCATTTTTTCTACAACCTCTTCAGCCGAAGAGGTTGTAAAAAAAAATGCTTTTAAAAGGCTCTGACGATCCCAGCTGAGCCGCGCGATCATCAGAGCCTTTTTTCTTTTTACTTTTAAAAAACATTTTTTCGGCCGAAGAAAAAATGCTTTTAAAAGTTAAAAAAAACCAAACAAACTCTGATGATCGCATGGCTCAGCTGGGCAGGAGGGAGGGATTTTTGCTACCGGTTCTCCGAACCACCCGCTGCCATCGTACCGGATCGGGCGATCCGGTCCAAACAGCGAGCATTTTACCCCTGGTGGTGGGAACCGGACTTCCGGTTGATTCCAGAATTGAACGGGTGGTGCGGGGGGGGGGGGGGGGACGACGACTTCCGGTTTGGATCTTTGTGGCTCTTTGAGTGTTATATAGTTCGTCACTGGTATAGTGATAGTGAACCTTTTCGGCACTGACTGCCTAAACCGTAACGCACATTCATGCAAATGTATGTATGTCCGTGCGCTGGTGCTCTGGAAATCCAAAGACCATCTGGCAAGTGCGCGGATACCTTTTTTGGGGGGCCATTTCCAGGCCGTTTTTGGACCATTTTCAGGCCATTTTGGGGGGCATTTTGGGGGCATTTTCAGGTTGTTTTTGGGCTAGTTTTGGGCTTGAAAAATGGCCTGAAAATGGCCGTTGCCTGTTTTTTGACTGTTTTTCGGGCCATTTTTAGGCCATTTTCCAGTGCTCCAGCACCTGCAAAGATCAGCTGGCCAGCGCGCATGTGTACACCAAAACCAGAAGAGCAGCTGGTGATGGGGCGTGTGCCCACAGAGAGGGTTCTGCATGCCACTATGCCTGCCATAGGTTCGCCATCATGGCCCTAGACCAGGGGTCTGCAAACTTGGCTCCTTTAAGACTTGTGGACTTCAACTCCCAGAGTTCCTCAGCCATAACTTCCAGTGGCAAGCTGTTCCACTGGTTAATTGTCCTATGCTGTTAGGAAGTTTCTCCTCAGTTCCGGGTTTCTTCTCTCCTTGATTAGTTTCCATCCGTTGTTTCTTGTCTTCTCACCGTCTCCTGGTGATTGGCCCAAAGTCACCCAGTTGGCTTTCATGCCTAAGATGGAACTAGAACTCATGGGCACCTGGTTCTTAGGCCAGCTTCTTCACCACTGCACCAAACCGGCTCTCATTTATGAGCTACTTTCTCCCAACACTACCAGGACCCAGATTGTTGGGGGTGGAGGGGCCATAGGCTGACTCCGTAAACCGCTTAGAGAAGGCTGTAAAGCACTGTGGAGCAGTATAGAAGTCAAAATGCTCTTGCTCTTGCAGGCTAACTCTGCCCACTGCCAGCAGTTCGATTCAGACCAACTGAAGGTTGACTCAGCCTTCCATCGGTCAAATGAGGACCCAGATTGTTGCGGGGGGCCATAGGCTGACTCCGTAAACCACTTAGAGAAGGCTGTAAAGCACTATGGAGCAGTATAGAAGTCAAAATGCTCTTGCTCTTGCAGGCTAACTCTGCCCACTGCCAGCAGTTCGATCCAGACCAACTGAAGGTTGACTCAGCCTTCCATCGGTCAAATGAGGACCCAGATTGTTGGGGCTGGAGGGGGCATAGGCTGACTCTGTAAACCGCTTAGAGAGGGCTGTAAAGCCCTATGGAGCAGTATAGAAGTCAAAATGCTCTTGCAGGCTAACTCTGCCCACTGCCAGCAGTTCGATCCAGGCCAACTGAAGGTTGACTCAGTCTTCCATCGGTCAAATGAGGACCCAGATTGTTGCGGGGGGGGGCATAGACTGACTCTGTAAACCGCTTAGAGAGGGCTGTAAAAGCCCTGCGAAGCAGTATATAAGTCTCAAGTGTTATTGCTACCACGGTGACTTGTTGGTGACCTCAGTTTCTTTTCCCAGCAGCGTCGTGCGTTCCGGTGCCAGATTGCCACATATTTGGCGCAGGAAAGCAGGGACGGTCAGCTGGGTGTATCAAAAATACACTCCAGTCCAGTTGGGAAATCAGGAAGGTTACACGGACGCTCATCAAAGGGGGATGAATCAGGGAGCTGGTAGTCATTATTTACTTGGCACTCTCGCAGTGAAGCAACTGAAAACTATTCCTACGAGAGAAAAATATCGCTGGAGGTTCTCGGTCATCCAGGTCATGCTTCCCCCCCCCCCCCCACCAAAAGGCACCTGGATTTTCTTTTTCTTTTTTTTTCCTTGAAGACGTTTCACTGCTCATCCGGGAAGCTTCTTCAGTTCCGACTTCTTAAAGAGGGAAGCTTGCTGACAGCCTCGTGGAAACTCTTTTCGAAGGTGTCTGTTTAGCAGCTCTTCCTGCTCTGAGGCTGCTGGTTGGCCTTGGAAGGATGATTCAGCCGCCTTGATGACATGGGTATTATTCGGTAGGAGAGGAATGTCCCCCCCCCCTCAACTACCTTGATGTATAAGGCTGTCAGTGGTCTGTTTTTGATCAGCAATGCCTGCTACTCTCTCACTCTTTCTTTCTTTCTTTCTTTCTTTCTTTCTTTCTTTCTTTCCTTCCTTCCTTCCTTCTTTCTTTCTTTCCTTCTTTCCTCCCTCCCTCCCTTCCTTCTGTTTTCTTCTTTCCTTCCTTCCTTCCTTTCTTGTTTTCTTTCTTTCTTTCCTTTTTTTCTTTCTTCCTTCTTTCTTTCCTTCCTTGTTTTCTTCCTCCTCCCTTTCTTCCTTCTGCTTTTTCTTCCTTTCTTCTTTCTTTCCTCTCTCCTCCCTTTCTTTCCTTGTTTTCTTCTTTCTTTCCTTATTTTCTTTCTTCCTTCTTTCTTTTTCTTTCTTTCCCTCCTTGTTTTCTTCCCTCCCTCCCTTTTTTCCTTCCTTCTGTTTTTTTCTTCCTTCCTTCCTTTCTTCTTTCTTTCCTCCCTCCCTTCCTTTCTTTCCTTGTTTTCTTCTTTCTTTCCTTATTTTCTTCCTTCCTTCTTTTCTTTCCTTGTTTTCTTCTTCCTTCTTTCTTTCTTTCCTTGTTTTCTTTCTTTCTTTTTCTTTCTTTCTTTCCTTGTTTTCTTCTTTCTTTTCTTTCTTTCTTTCCTTGTTTTCTTCTTTTTTCTTTCTTTTTTCTTTCTTTCTTTCCTTGTTTTCTTCTTTCTTTCTTTCTTTCTTTCTTTTTTCTTTCTTTCTTTCTTTCCTTGTTTTCTTCTTTCTTTCTTCCTTCCTTCCTTCCTTCCTTCCTTCCTTCCTTCCTTCCTTCCTTCCTTCCTTCCTTCCTTCTTCATTTAGAAAATATACGCACATGGCGACTCAAGGAGGCTTAATATTAAACACATTATTCTGTTTCATTAAACAGATTTAACAGAATAACAGAGCTGGAAGGGACCTTGAAGTCCAACCCGCTGCTCAAGCAGGAGTTCCTATGACATTTCTGACAAATGCCTGTCCAGGCTCTTTTTAAAAGCCTCCAGTGATGAAGCCTCCACACCTTCTGGAGGCCAGTCCTTCCACTGACCAATTGTTCTCACTGCCAGGAAGTTTCTCCTTAGTTCTTGGTTGCTTGCTTTTTTTAGGTGTCCCTTTATTGTTTTGGTGGCTAAGGGAGGCATAAACGCCACTTAATTCAATAAACAAGAGTTTCCCTTCTATTTCTCAGTACAGGGTCATGTCCAAGGGTGAAATGCTCCCGATTCGGATCGGATCAGCCGATCCGGTAGCGATGGCAGCAGGTGGTTCGGAGAACTGGTAGCAAAAATTCCTGCCCCCACCCCCCCGCCCATGTCCACCCGCTTCCCCGCTTGTTGCTTCTTTTAAAAAACACTTTTAAAAAGTAAAAAAAAAAGGCTTTGACCATCACAGCTGAGCCACGCGATCATCAGAGCCTCTTTTTTTTTGCTTTTAAAAGAACCTCTTCGGCGAATAGATTGTAAAAAAAAAAATGCTTTTAAAAGGTAAAAAAAAGGCTCCCAGCTGAGCTTCCTGATTGTCAGACCCTTTTTTTTTTTTACTTGTAAAAGCTTTTTTTTTACAACCCATTCGGCCGAAGAATTTGTAAAAAAAAAAAAATGCTTTTAAAAGTAAAAAAAAAAGATTGTGCGCCACAGCTGATCACCCCCCCTCCCCATGCTGTTTTACGTACCCCATGCCTCCTTTTGGTGTGCAGTGCGCACCCCCCCCTTGTGTGGTGCGCATTGCATCCATGCGCAACCGGCGAACCGGTAGTAAACCAGTTCAGATTTCACCGCTGGTCATGTCTATACAATCTACCATAATATAGAATAGAATAGAATTTTTATTGGCCAAGTGTGATTGGACATACAAGGAATTTGTCTTGGTGCATATGCTCTCAGTGTACATAAAAGAAAAGATCCGTTCATCAAGGTACAACATTTGCAACACAATTGACGGTCAATATATCAATATAAAACATAAGGATTGCCAGCAACAAGTTATAGTCATACAGTCATAAGTGGAAAGAGATTGGTGATGGGAACTATGAAACGATTAATAGTAGTGCAGATTCAGTAAATAGTTTGACAGTGTTGAGGGAATTATTTGTTTAGCAGAGTGATGGCCTTCGGGAAAAAACTGTTCTTGTGTCTAGTTGTTCTGGTGTGCAGTGCTCTATAGCGTCGTTTCGAGGATAGGAGTTGAAACAGTTTATGTCCAGGATGCGAGTGATCTGCAAATATTTTCACGGCCCTCTTCTTGATTCGTGCAGTATACAGGTCCTCAATGGAAGGCAGGTTGGTAGCAATTATTTTTTCTGCAGTTCTAATTATCCTCTGAAGTCTGTGTTTTTCTTGTTGGGTTGCAGAACCGAACCAGACAGTTATAGAGGTGCAAATGACAGACTCAATATCGTTCCAAAAGATTACAGGAGTTTCTCTGCACTAGGTTTTCAGTTCTGGCCTCAAATCTTTTCGGGCACGGTCAAGTTCTAATCCTAAATCACTCGGCGTTGCGTTTGCCAAAAAAGAGAAAAAAGTGACAGTCCCCCTTCCTTCTGTCACGTTCTTGGCAGAAAAGCTGAATTGACTCCCCAACAAGTCAGTCGGACTTTTAAAAGGCTTTTGTCTCTTCTTTTCCCTTCTTCCTTCCTTCCTTCCTTTCCCTCTTAAGGCAAATCCATCACAATAGAACGTTTGTCATTCCGGATGGAAACTCTTAACAAGGATCGCTCAGCTCAGACCATGCCATAAAGGCAAGGTTGGTTTATTAGCCTCCGGTGGCCTTAAATCTATCATTTCCCCCCACCCCCATCTGATAAGAAGCACAAAGTCTTCCTCCAAGAAGCTCCGGTTAAAGTCCAGGCTGCAAATATGAATGTCAGATTTTGGCTTAACCCATCGGAATCTTAGACTCAAAGTCTCTCCCACTGCAAGAAGGATAGATAGAAAGATAGATAGATAGATAGATAGATAGATAGATAGATAGATAGATAGATAGATAGATAGATAGATAGATAGATAGACAGACAGACAGACAGACAGACAGACAGACAGACAGATAGACAGATAGACAGATAGATAGAATTTTTTATTGGCCAAGTGTGATTGGACACGCAAGGAATTTGTCTTGGTGCATATGCTCTCAGTGTACATAAAAGAAAAGATACGTTCAGAATAGAATAGAATAGAATAGAATAGAATAGAATAGAATAGAATAGAATAGAATAGAATAGAATAGAATAGAATTTTTATTGGCCAAGTGTGATTGGACACACAAGGAATTTGTCTTGGTGCATATGCTCTCAGTGTACATAAAAGAAAAGATACATTCAGAATAGAATAGAATAGAATAGAATAGAATAGAATAGAATAGAATAGAATAGAATAGAATAGAATAGAATAGAATAGAATTTTTATTGGCCAAGTGTGATTGGACACACAAGGAATTTGTCTTGGTGCATATGCTCTCAGTGTACATAAAAGAAAAGATACCTTCATCAAGGTACAACATTTAACATTTACAACACAATGATGGTCATAGGGTATAATTTAACACTTAATGATAAGCAACAAAAGTTACAGTCATACAGTCATAAGTGGAAAGAGATTGTTGATGGGAACGATGAGAAGATTAGTAGTAGTGTAGATTTAGTAAATAGTTTGACAGTGTCGAGGGAATTATTTGTTTAGCAGAGTGATGGCGTTCGGGGAAAAAACTGTTCTTGTGTCTAGTTGTTTTGGTGTGCAGTGCTCTGTAGCGTCGTTTTGAGACAGCCCTTGAAGCAGAAACTCAAATACTTTGGCCACCAAATGAGACTTATACCAAATGAGACAAATACCAAATGAGTATTTGATTAAAATACTAAATATTAAAATGAGTATTTGGTGTCCAAATACTTTGGACACCCAAATGTCCTTCCTGTCGAAGACTACTTCAGCTTGAGTTGCAACAATGCATGAGCACACAATAGATTTAAGCTTAATGTTAACCACTCCAATCTTGATTGCAGAAAATATGACTTCAGTAACAGAGTTGTTAATGCTTGGAATAAACTACCTGACTCTGTGGTCTCTTCCCAAAATCCTAAAAGCTTCAACCAAAAATTGTCTACTATTGACCTCACCCCATTTCTAAGAGGTCTGTAAGGGGCGTGCATAAGAGCACAAGCGTGCCTACCGTTCCTGTCCTATTGTTTCCTTTCGTTATATCCAATTAATATAGTTATTACATACTTATATATATGCTTATATATTGTATAATTATTTCATGCTTATGCTTATATATACTGTGTGACAAAATAAATAAATAAAATAAAAAATAGAAGACAGGACTCATTGGAGAAGACCTCAATGTTGAGAAAGATGGAAAGGCAGGAGAAGAAGGGGACAGCAGAAAAGGGAACGATTAGATAGTGTCATCGAAAACAAGAAATATGACTTTTCTGGCAGACATTTTATTACCCAGCTAAGTAATATCATCACGGCTAGTAGGAAGTAGGGTTCGCAGTTGGGTGTATATACAAGCGGCTTGCCCTGTCAGTCAGGAATTACCAATTCAGGCAAATAAACAACAGATTTGCTTTTGACTTGTGATGCTGGACAAGATTCTTGTGAATCCCTTGGACTGTGAGGAGATCTAGTCAGTCGATCCTAAAGGAAACCAACCCTGACAGATCCTGAAGCTGAAGCTCAAATACTTTGGCCACCTTATTAGAAGAGGGGCCAACTTGGAAAAGACCCTTAAGGGTGCCCTTCTCACTTAACAGCCATTCTTGCTTAGCAACAGAAATTCTGGTTCCAATTGCAGTCGTAATCAGGGCTGGGCTACTAGGGGTTTGCAGGGGTTCGGGAGAACCTCTAGCTAAGATTCTGTGCAGTTTGGAGAACCCTCCAAATCCGAGTCCTGACTGGCCCCGCCCACCCCTCCCCTCCTAGGAGTCCCCACATGGCCCGTTATGGATGCAGGTAAGTGCAGGGTGCGTGTGAAAGCTCGGGGAGAGCGAAAAACGGGCCTATCGGAAGTTCGGGAGGGCCTCCGGAACCTGTGGAGGCTGTTTTTGCTCTCCCAGAGGCTCAAGAAAACCCTCTGGAGCCCAGGGAGGGCCAAAAAAAAAACCTTCGCCATGGTGGAGGAGGCTGGCTACGCCCACATGGCCACGCCCACCCAGCAACTGGGCAGAGAACCCCTTGCTAAAATTTTTGAAGCCCACCCCTGGTCGTAACTCAAGGACAAGCTGTCCGCTTATTTTGCTAACTTGGTTGCTAACACGACCAAAACGAACCGAAAGTTATTTCCTTTTTTTTTTTTTTTGGTACTGACTAACGACCAAAGAATCGTAAGCCATGCAAATTCTGATGACTTGTTATAAGCCGAAACTGACCGCCCCCTCCGGTAATTAATTTTGTTGGCCACCCGTTTTGACAGTTCAGAAATGTCAGAGAAGCCCGCAGGGTTTCTGGAGGACCGAGGAGAGAGAAATTCTGAAGTTTTCTCTGAAATGCACAGCTTTCCTGTCTGCGTCAGCATTTTATGCGCCCGGTTTTCTGCCTCTTAAGATGATGACAAATTAGAAATGTATAATTAAGAAAGCCAAGCGTTTTGCAAAAGGAAGCGGCCGGGGCCATCTGGGACATCGGAGGGGAGAAAGAGACATGCCAGTCATCAATTTGACGCCTTCTTGGCATTCACAAATTTCAGCTGTGAGGCTGGGCATGTGAACTGGCTTCGCTTCTCCACGTTTCCCTCTGGAAGTAGTAAAAAAAGGGCGAGGAAAATCGGTAAGGCAGGAGAATTCCCCAAAGAAGGAAAAAGGCGGGATGCCTTATGCACAGTCACTCATGCGCTCGTTACCTCTCGCTTGGATTACTGTAATGCTCTCTACATGGGGCTCCCCTTGAAGTGCGCTCGGAGGCTTCAGTTAGTCCAGAATGCAGCTGCGCGGGTTATAGAGGGAGCTACGTGTAGCTCCCATGTAACACCGCTCCTGCGCAGACTGCACTGGCTGCCTGTGGCCTTCCGGGTGCACTTTAAGGTGTTGGTTATGACCTTTAAAGCGCTCCATGGCTTAGGACCTGGGTACTTACGGGACCACCTGCTGTTACCACACGCCTCCCACCGACCCGTACGCTCCCATAGAGAGGGACTTCTCAGGGTGCCGTCCGCCAAACAATGTCGGCTGGCGGCCCCCAGGGGAAGGGCCTTCTCTGTGGGGGCTCCCACACTCTGGAACGAACTTCCCCCGGGTTTACGCCAAATATCCGACCTTCGGACATTTCGTCGCGAACTCAAGTCTCATCTTTTTATCCGCGCAGGGCTGGCTTAAATTGGGATTTTAATGTTTAAATTTATTAATTTTAAACGGGGTTTTCTTAGTATGGTAAATTTTAATCATTGGGCTAATTTAAAATAAGTTTTTTAAATCGTATTTTAAACTTGTATATTGTATTGTCGGTTTTATTATGCCTGTACACCGCCCTGAGTCCTTCGGGAGAAGGGCGGTATAAAAATCAAATCAAATAAAATAAATAATAAATAAATAAAAAGGGAGTTTGATTTCACGAAGAACGAGACACGCTTGGGGTTTTCAACAGGAGTTGAATTGGAGACATGGGCCAGGAAGCTAACTTGGAAAGAAGTGCGTTGTTGTTGTTGTTGTTGTTTATTCAGCCACGGTGTTTTCTTCAAAACTGGCAACTTTAAGATGGGTGGACTTCAAGTCCCATAATTCCCCAGCCTGCATGCTTTAAGATGGGAGGCAGCGTTGGGTTTCAATATTCTTACTACCGGTTCGCCCCGCGTGCACACACTCGCTTTGCGGATGCTGGGCCTTTCGCACATGCACTTTGCTTGCTCATGCACCTTTCGCGCATGCGCCGAAAACGTGCCTAAATAGGACGGCATAGAGCCGAGGCGGGTGGGCGAGCCGCTGCCGGTTCACACAAACCGGTATGAACCAACTGAATCCCATCACTGATGGAAGGACTTCAACTAGAGTCTCAACAAAGATGTTGAGACTCTAGAAAGAGTGCAGAGAAGAGCAACAAAGATGATTAGGGGACTGGAGGTTAAAACATATGAAGAACGGTTGCAAGAACTTGGTATGTCTAGTTTAATAAAAAGAAGGATTAGGGGAGACATGATAGCTGTGTTCCAATATCTCAGGGGCTGCCACAAAGAAGAGGGAGTCAAGCTATTCTCCAAAGCATCTGAGGGTAGAACAAGAAGCAATGGGTGGAAACTGATCAAAGAAAGAAGCAACTTAGAACTAAGGAGAACTTTCCTGACAGTTAGAACAATCAATAAGTGGAACGACTTGCCTGCAGAAGTTGTGAATGCTCCAACACTGGAAATTTTTAAGAAAATGTTGGATAACCATCTGACTGAGATGGTGTAGGGTTTCCTGCCCAGGCAGGGGGTTGGACTAGAAGGCCTCCAAGGTCCCTTCCAACTCTGTTGTTTATCATATTATATTATATTATATTATATTATATTATATTATATTATATTATATTATATTATATTATATTATAATATAATATTATATTATATTATATTATATTATATTATTATATTATATTATATATTATATTATATTATATTATAATATAATATAATAATATTATTATATTATATTATATTATATTATATTATATTATATTATATTATATTATATTATATTATATTATATTATATTATATTATATTATATTATATTATATTATATTATATTATATTATATTATATTATATTATAAACTCCCAGAATTCCCCAGCCTGCATGCTTTCGGATGGGTGGAAACAGCAAAAGGAAAGCATCGGATTCAAAGTGATTTCCTGTCCCAAGTTGGCTTGTAAAGACGGCCGTTCTGGAAGAGCCTCGAGATGAGCGAAAGGATCGGAAATAAGCGATGGTCAAAATTAAGAAGAGAAGAAGATATTTGTAGCTCAGGGTTGAACTGCGAGGTCCTTCGTGCTCTCTGAGCTTGGCGGTTTTCTTGCAGACATTTCATAACCCAACTAGGTAACATCATCAATGATCCTGGGATTCAGCCGGTTCGGACCGGTTCGGGTGAACCGGTAGTTACGGCCAGTGGCTGGGCCCACTCACCCGCCCCAGCGCTATTCCATCTTAAACAACCGCTGTGTTTTTTGACGCAGCGGCAAGTGCACAAGGCCCATGCGTGTGAACAAATCAAGCATGCGCGCACTCGTTCGCACTCGCATGTTTGATTCTGGGCGAACCGGTTACTAAATTATGTGAACCCCACCCCTGATCATCAGTGCTACAAGGAAAGTGGGGTTTGCTCTCTGTTTATATACAAGTGATTTGCTGTGTCAAGTGTTGGCGAAGGAGTTGTTGTTTTTTTTCCCTGGTGGCTCCTCAATTAGGCTGTTGTTTTCTGCTTGATTTTTTTCTTTAACAATAACAATAACAACAACAGAGTTGGAAGGGACCTTGGAGGCCTTCTAGTCCAACCCCCTGCCCAGGCAGAAAACCCTACACCATCTCAGACAGATGGTTATCCAACATTTTCTTAAAAATTTCCGGTGTTGGAGCATTCACAACTTCTGCAGGCAAGTTGTTCCACTGATTAATTGTTCTAACTGTCAGGAAATTCCTCCTTAGTTCTAAGTTGCTTCTTTCCTTGATCAGTTTCCACCCATTGCTTCTTGTTCTACCCTCAGGTGCTTTGGAGAATAGCTTGACTCCCTCTTCTTTGGGGCAACCCCTGAGATATTGGAAGACTGCTATCATGTCTCCCCTAGTCCTTCTTTTCATTAAACTAGACATACCCAGTTCCTGCAACCGTTCTTCATATGTTTTAGCCTCCAGTCCCCTAATCATCTTTGTTGCTCTTCTCTGCACTCTTTCTAGAGTCTCAGCATCTTTTTTACATCGCGGCGACCAAAACTGAATGCAATATTCCAAGTGTGGCCTTACCAAGGCCTTATAAAGTGGTATTAACACTTGACGTGATCTTGATTCTATCCCTCTGTTTATGATAGCCCAGAACTGTGTTGGCTTTTTTAACAGCTGCTGCACACTGCTGGCTCATATCTAAATGGTTGTCCACTAGGACTCCAAGATCCCTCTTACAGGTACTACTATTGAGCAAGGTACCACATATACGGTACCTGTGCATTTTGTTTTTGGTTTTTTTTTGCCTAAATGTAGAACCTTACTTTTTTCACTGTTGAATTTCATTTTGTTAGATAGCGCCCAATGTTCCAGTCTGTCAAGATCCTTCTGTAACTTTTGTATTGGTAACTCTTTGCTTGGGCTGTTGTTCGCTTCTTGATTGTAGGTCTCACTCTTAGTGTTAATCTGCGCTTGATGGCCGGCGAGGAAATGTTGTGCTCTTTTTTGGCCCTTTTCTGATTTTGAGCTGTGTAGTGTTTTTTTTTTGAATGAAACTTAAAAAAATAAATCGTAAACAAGCACCGACAGAGAAATCAGTCAAACGCTACAGGATCACCCCATAGTCACGGTGATCAAGTCATATAAGTCGGGTCCTCCTGGAACAAGAAGTTCCTTTTAGCCTTCTGATTGGCAAGGGTCCACACGCCATGCATGATAGATGCATGACTGACGCATGACTGACGCATGACTGATGGACTCAGGAGGTTTTCTAGTCCAACCCCAGCCCAAGCAGGAGACCTTAACGGTTGCTGGGATTGGGTATGTCTAGTTCAGGGGGTCGGCAACCTTAAACACTCAAAAGAGCCACAAAGGCCCTAACTGGAAGGCCCCCCGTTCTTTTCTTTTTTTCTTTTTTTACTTGCATTTATATCCCGCCCTTCTCCGAAGACTCAGGGCGGCTTACATGTGTTAAGCAATAGTCTTCATCCATTTGTATATTATATACAAAGTCAACTTTTATTGCCCCAACAATCTGGGTCCTCATTTTACCTACCTTATAAAGGATGGAAGGCTGAGTCAACCTTGGGCCTGGTGGGGCTTGAACTTGCGGTAATTGCAAGCAGCTGTGTTAATAACAGACTGGCTTAGTCTGCTGAGCCACCAGAGGTTCAATTCTGGAGCCAACCGGAGGTCCGATTCCCCCACCATAGAGTCTCCTCTTAGCACGGCGTCCTTTTTCCTCTACCTGCCCTAACTGAAAGGCCAATCAATTGTGGAGCCGACCAGTGACAGGGAGCCGCAGCAGAGGGATAAAAGAGCCACATGAGGCTCCAGAGCTGCAGGTTGCTGACCCCTGGTCTAGTTCAATGAAAAGAAGGACTGGGGGAGACATGATAGCAGTGTTCCAATATTTGAGGGGTTGCCACAAATAAGAGGGAGTCAAGCTGTTCTCCAAAGCACCTGAAGGCAGGAGAAGAAGCAATGGGTGGAAACTAATCAAGGAGAGAAGCAGACTAGAACTAAGGAGAAATTTCCTGATAGTGAAAACAATTAATCAGTGGAACAACTTGCCTCCAGAAGTTGCGAATGCTCCAACACTGGAGCTGTTTAAGAAGAAACTGGACAGCCGGTTGTCTGGAATGGTATAGGGTTTACTGCCTGAGCAGAGGGTTGGATTAGAAGACCTCCAAGTTCCCTTCCAACTCTGTTATTCTAAGAGAAGTACCTGGAAAATTCAATATTACTCCTATATGTGATGATTGTCAGAACATATGTACAGGAAAGGGAAAAGTTCCCCTCGCACATATGTGCTAGTCGTTCCTGACTCTAGGGGGCACTGCTCATCTCTGTTTCAAAGCCGAAGAACCAGCGCTGTCCGAAGACGTCTCCGTGGTCATTTGGCCAGCATGACTCAACGCCAAAGGTGCACGGAACGCTGTTACCTTCCCACCAAAGATGGTCCCTGTTTTTCTACTTGCACGTTTTTACATGCAATTCGAACTGTTAGGTTGGCAGAAGCTGGGACAAGTAACGGGAGCTCACCCCATTACGCAGCACTAGGGATTCGAACCGCACACGGAACACTGTTTCCTTCCCACCAAAGGTGGTCCCTATTTTTTTCTACTTCCATTTTTTACGTGCTTTCGAACTGCTAGGTTGGTAGAAGCTGGGACAAGTAACGGGAGCTCACTCATTACACGGCACTAGGGATTCGAACCGCTGAACTGCCGACCTTTCAGTCGACAAGCTTAGCACCTTAGCCTCTGAGCCACCGCATCCCCTTTAAAGTGCATGTACAGTACTTTAGTTTAATCCAATGGTGCATTTAAAAATAATAATAAGTACAGGTAGCCCTCGACTTATAACCATTCATTTAGTGACAAGGGCACTGGAGAAAGTGGACTTATGGCTGTTGTAGCATCTACCCGGTCACATGATCAAAATTTGGACCCTTGGTAACCGGCGTTGTATTTAGGACAGTTCAGAGGTGGGTTTCCGCAGGTTCAGACCAGTTCTGGAGAACCAGTAGTGGAAATTTTGAGTAGTTCGGAGAACCGGTAGTAAAAATTCTGACTGGTTCCGCCCCCATCTATTCTCTGCCTCCCAAGTCCCAGCTAATCGGGAGGGAATGGGGATTTTGCAGTATCCATCCCCTGGAGTCGGGTGGGAATGGAGATTTTACAGTGTCCTTCCCCGGCCACGCCCATCAAGCCACGCCCATCAAGCCACACCCACAGAACCGGTAGTAAAAAAAATGTTGAAACCCATCACTGGGATAGTTGCCATGTCCTGGGGTCACGTCACCGGTGAGATTCAGCAGGTTCTGTCCGGATCGCGCATACCAGTAGCGGGAACTGCGGGAGGCTCCGCCCACTCGCCCGAACGTAATGGTTGACTACTGAACACACACGCTCACATTTGCAAACCGGTAGGGAAGGTAAGTGAATCCCACCTCTGGGTCACGTGATCCCCATTTAAGACCCTCCCCGCCAGCTTCCAACAAGCAACATCAAGGGAAACCAGATTCACTTAACGTGTTTCTTGACTAGTCCAAAGAAAAGAAGAATTCAGGGTGACACGATAGCGGTATTAGCACTAGCGATAGTACTTAGATTTGTATCCCGCTTTAGAGGGCTTTGCAGCCCTTTCTAAGCGGTTTACAAAGTCAGCATTAGTTTCCATCCATCACTTCTTGTCCTGCCTTCAGGTGCTTTGGAGAATAGGTTGACCCCTTCTTTTTTGGTGAAACCCCCTCAAATATTGGAATACTGCTGTAGGAAGTTAGCAGCCAGCTCTCTCCTAGGAAAATGAGATATTTTAAGAAATGTTAAAAGGGCAGAATATTTCCCCTAAAAGGGAGGCAGAAACTCAGCCCCCCCCCCCGCCCACCTTTGTCAATGGGCCATTAAGGCCTGGGCTACATAAGAAAGATCTACTCCTTCATGCAGAGCCATAGTAGGAATTGCCCAAAGCCCTTTCATGACATCATCACCCAGCAAGAGTCAACCAAGCCTGGGACAAAGACAACCAACAAAGACAACCCCCTGCATGACCCCACGGGAGTCTGACAACCAATCAGAACACAAGCTCAAATTCAAAAGCCCCAACAGAGGGCATAAAACCCAGGCGCTCTCAGCATCTCTTCCCCCCCCCCCCCCCGCTTTTTTTCTTCTTCACCCAAGACCTTCAAGGCACGTGATCCTGTCCACCATTAAAAACCGTCCCTCCAAGCAGCCGCCATGTTTCTTTCTCCCCACTTGGAACTGAACCCAGGATGACATTTCCTCCAACGCTGCTATCCTATCACCCCTTGGTCCTTCTCTTTGCTAGACTAGTTCGCACCATCGTTCATCGTAGGCAGGGTGGGCTTCAAAATTTTTAGCAAGGGGTTCTCTGCCCGGTTGCTGGGCAGACGTGGTGGGTGTGGTCTAATCAGCCTCCTGCACCACGGCTTGGGGGGTGCGTTTTTGCCCTCCCTGGGCTCTGGAGGCTTTCCTTGAGCCTCCGGGAAAGCGAAAACAGCCTCCCCAGGCTCCGGAGGCCCTCTGGAGCAAGGGTCTCCAACCTTTTGGACCTCAGGGATCACTAAATTCATAATTTTAAATCCCGCAGACCACTAATATGATCTGCCTAGCGACTGGCTGGGTGGGCGTGGCTAGGTGGGCATGGCCAACTTGATGTCACTTACGTCAAGGGGTGCCTCGCCAGCCTCTACTCGCCCCTCCCCTCCCAGCCACTCCTCGCTTACCTGCCTGGGCTCCTTAGGGCCCCAACAAGAAGCAGTTGTTGGAGCTAAGCAGCCATCGTGAGAAAGAGTTGGCAAAAGAGCTGGCTCAGTTCAAATTGGATCTGACCGAGGAGGACGCTCAGCAGAAGCAGCTCACTGAGGACTAGGAGCATAGGATTTCCAAGCAGAGGGAAGACCTGCGGGAGTGCAAAGCCAGGTACCGGTACCTGGAGGCTCAGGGGGCTGAGATGGTCAGCCAGTTCCAAGCCAGGATGCAGTCCCACTGGAACAAGGCCCTCTGGCTCTTTGCCACCAGCGGCGCTTCCCTCCAGCCTTCGCCCAAAGCCCCACACCAGGAGGCTGAAGCAGACCCCAAGTCGGAATTTCTGCCCCCCTCCAATCCACACAAAAAAACCCGAAGGGGGAGACTCTCCGCAGCAACACAAACGTTCATTGCACGTATCTGCCCCAGGGGCCGTAGTTTGAAGACCCCTGATTTAGTGCAATATAAAAAATGCAATTAATTTTTCTGCGGACCGCCAAAATTTTCTCAAGGACCACCAGTGGTCCACGGACCACCAGTTGGTGACCACTGCTGTGGAGGCCAGAAACGGGGCCGTTTCACGAACTTCCGGTACGCCCATTTTTCGCCCTCCCCGAACCTCCGTGCGCAGCCTGCACTTACCTGCCTCCAAAACAGGTCGCGTGGGGACTCCTGGGAGGGGAGGGCCAAGGTGAGCGGGGCGGGGCCAGCCGGGAGTGGGATTTGGCGGTTCTCCGAACTGCACAGAATCTTAGTTAGAGGTTCCCCCGAACCCCTAACAGCCCACCTCTGACTGTAGGCTTTACCTTCCCGTCCCCTAAATCCCCTTTCTTGCTCTCCATTGGTTTTTTTTTTTTTTTAAATCTTCTGTTCCCGAGCAAAAAAATAAAAAAATTAATCCACGGGCGCTATCGGAGGAAACATCAGTTTACTTCTCCCAAAGCGTCAGTTTGTCTGAATTTGTTTTCCTTTCCAGATTCCAAGTTTGGGGCTGCCGAGGGGTGGGGGGGATACGGTGGGGGGGGGAGAGATGACTTTTGAACACGCTTCTCTCTGGTTGAGAACGGGAGCCCCCCCCCCCTCCTTCCTTCCCTGGACCGGGCTGCAATGCATGTGAAAAATCACAGTTGCTTTTCATCAATCATCTTTCTTTTTTTTTTTTTTTTTTGCTCCAGCATTTTTTTCAGGGGGGGGGGCGAAATAACAGTACGGGAGCAACTGTTTTTTTGTTTAGTCTGGGTTTTTCGCATGGATAAGCCTTAGCGAGACCAAAAGAATAGCTTGTCAACTTGGTGGAAAGCCAGGGTTTGGGGGGGGGGGGTTTTTCCACAAACGCAAGGGGATTTTAAGTAACGAGACAGTTTTAAATTTTCGGGGTGGGAGGGGTAGGTTGGGGCGGGGGTGGGGGACGACGAGGCGTTGTGGGTTTGTCCAGCGAGCGCGCTTTGTCCCCAGCCCATTGGTCTCCCTCCATCCATTCGTGGGGTGGTTTTTTTTGTGTGTTTTTTTCTTTTCCTTCTCCCGACTGTCAAAATGATGGAAGCTTTATTTAGGCACGGAGCATCTGAGATTCATTTAACCTTGTAGTGGGTGCTTCTGTGTGTGTGTACATCCATCTCTGGGCATTTTTAAAACCAAGACTTCAGGCTGAACTTTTGAACTTGTTGAAAATTTCAGGCCGAACAACGAAGGGAAGGAGAAGTCAGAAATAACGGAGGAAAGGACGAGACCGCCGGCTCTCCGTTTTCACAGATCCTTAAGATCTGAGAAGCCACTCGAGCGCCTATAAGGGCACTTAGAGGAGTCCCTTATCCTTGGCCACTCAAGTATTATGCTTTATACATTATCGTGCATTATACTTGGCCAATGAAGTATTCTAATCTATGACCTTCGGTTCTGTTCCAATTCTATCCTGTTCCACATTTATTCCATTCTTTGCCTCCAGAGTTTGTGAATGCTCCAATACTAGACAACCATTTGTCTGAAATGGTAGAGGGTCTTCTGCTTGAGCAGGGGACTGGACTAGAAGACCTCCAAGGTCCCTTCCAGCTGTATTCTGATTCTGATTCTGATTCTATTCTATTCTATTCTATTCTATTCTATTCTATTCTATTCTATTCTATTCTATTCTATTCTATTCTATTCTGTTCTTAATTCTGTGCTATGCTATGCTATGCTATGCTATGCTATGCTATGCTATGCTATGCTATCCTATCCTATCCTATCCTATCCTATCCTATTGTTCTGTCCCCCCTCGCCTCTATCCGAGTAATGGCTTAATTAGCCGGCATTATCAGCTCTGGCAGCAGAATAGCCAGCTTCTGCCAAGAGCCTCGGTTATCTTCCACGACACTGGTGAATCACCCAGGAACAAACGTCAGCTCAATCAGTGGATTTGCCTGTTACAAAGAGACACAGCAGCTCTCACTGCCTTTTATATCCTGTGGGGTGTGGCTCCATGACTCAGCACTTCCTAGGCCTGCCCCACCCCTGCTTCTGTTGTTCCCTCCTCTCCTGCCTATGAAACCTAAGGTCCAACCAAGCCTGATTGCCGTCAGCTGGGTCTGAAGGCGTGGCCTGGGGGGGGGGAAGAGTCAGGGGACGGAGGCCTCATTATCTCTTCCATCTGGCCTGCTTCTGGCTCCTGGAGCTGAGCCAGGGAAGCCGGTGCTCCCGAGGTAAGTCCTGACGGCTCTTCCCCCTCACTTTCCAAGTCACTTTCTGGCAGCAGGCCCGGCTCCAAGTCACTTTCCTATCCTATCCTATCCTATCCTATCCTATCCTATCCTATCCTAGTCATTCTCTATTCCGTTCCATTCCGTTCCATTCCATTCTATTCTAATTGCTTCTCTACTGTACTCTACTCTACTCTACTCTACTCTACTCTTTGAAGCACTATCAGAGGGGATGAAAACTCCAGGGCGGCGTTCGAGGAAAAACTGCTCTTGTGTCTAGTTGTTCTGGTGTGTGGTGCTCTATAGCGTCATTTTGAGGGTAGGAGTTGAAACAGTGTTGCCTGAGTTTTACACATTTCACAATCACGTAAATCAAGAACAATGCGGGGTGTAACTTCTGAGTACTTTCCTTATTGTCATTCGACTGCAGACAGAATCTTGCCAGAGTAAAGCAACTATCTGCGTAACTATGTAGATATCCTCCGTGAAGTTGAGAGTTGGGCCATAAGGAAGGCTGGGCCATTGAAGAATCGGTGCTTTCGAATTGTGGCACCGGAGAAGAGTTGTACACTTTCCCACAACCGTGTAATCGAATCCTGATGGATGTCCCAAAGGTTGCTTTTTCAATCCAAGGCAACTGGATTTTCTTTGTGTTCCTTTGAAGATATTTCGCGTCTCATCCAAGAAGCTTCTTCAGTTCTTCAGTCAGAACTGGGGGGGGGAAAACCCATCTTGGATGAGACGCGAAATGTCTTCAAGGAAAAAGCAACAAACTCCAGTTGCCTTTTTTCTTTTAAAAAAAAAAAACAAAGCACCTTTGGGACAACCATGACCTGATAGATAAAACTTCCCTCCAACTGGCAACTGGGCACCATTGTAGAGACGCAGGAGAGGCTGGCAGTAAATATGTCAACATTTTTCCCCCATTGTATTGATTTCCTTGGATCAGCCTGCAGGAATGTCACCGTCCTCTATTCTGGAACCAGCTGTTGAGTCACAGCAAGTCGTAAATTAAGAGATCAAGTGACAGAAAGCTTTGAAGATGAGAGACAGAATTACCGTGGGTTGACCATGTTGGTCTTTCCATCAAGTTCAGCTGTAAACCAATTAATTTTAAACGCAATATGACTCTTCTGTGTGATGATTATTGTCACTCGCGTACAAGTACTTTAGCTTAATCTCATGGTGCATTAAAAAAAAAAAAAGTACAGGTAGCCCTCAATTTAACAGCTTAATGGAAGGGACCTTGTAGGTCGTCTAGTCCAGGGGTCCCCAACCTTGGCAACTTTAAGACTTGTGGACTTCAACTCCTAGAATTCTGGGAGTTAAAGTCCACAGGTCTTAAAGTTGCCAAGGTTGAAGACCCCTGATCTAGTCCAATCCCCCTCCCCCCGCCGCCCAAGCATTATAACCATTCATTTAGTGACCAAAGTTACAAGGGCACTAGAAAGAGTGACTTATGACCGTTGCAACATCTACCTGGCCAGATGATCAAAATTTGGGCGCTTGGTAAGCAGCGTTGTATTTAAGGCAATTGCCGTTTCCTGGGGTCACACGATCGCCATTTGGGACCCTCCCTGCCAGCTTCTGACAAGCAACATCAATAGGGAAACCACTTACAACAGTGGTTCTCAACCTTTATAGTGCTGCGACCCCTTTAATACAATTCCCCACGATGTGGCGACCCCCAACCGTAAAATTATTTTCGTTTTGAATTTATCGCGCCGGAAGCCGTATTGGCTAGCGATCTGAACTGCTTGCGATTGCCTTGAGGACGGAGGCATTAAAGCGGAGACTCCTCCCCTATTAAGTTTATGGCGCCTGAAGCCAGATTAGGCTAGCGATTGGGAGTGATTGCAGCTGGCTTGAGAGGGAGACATCAGAGCAAAGATTTCTCTCTTTTTTAATTCATCGCGCCTGAAGCCGAATTCGGCTAGCGATTTGAAGAGCCTGCAGCTGGCTTGTGGAGTCAACCATTGGAGCGCGATTCTTCGACTCGCAAGTATACTTTCCATATTTCCGATGGTCTTAGGCGACCCCTGGCAAATCGTCATTCGACCCCCAAAGGGGTCCCGACCCACAGGTTGAGAACCACTGACTTACAACCATGTTACTATGTTAAACAGATTCACTTAACAGCCATGTTTCTTGGCTAGTCTAAAGAAAAGAAGAATTCAGGGTGAAATGATAGCAGTATTAGCACTAGCGATAGCACTTAGACTTATATCCCGCTTCACAGGGCTTTACAGCCCTCTCTAAGCGGTTTACAGAGACAGCCTCTTGCCCCCAACAATCTGGGTCCTCATTTTACCCGCCTCGGAAGGATGGAAGGCTGAGTCAACTTTGAGCCTAGTGAAATTCAGACTGCCAAATTGCAGGCAGCCGGCAGTCAGCAGAAGTTGCTGCAGTATTGCATTTTAACCACTGCGCCACTATGGCTCTTCCATGGTATTGCAGTATTTGAGAGGCTGCCACAAAGAGAAGGGGGTCGACTTGTTTTCCAGAGCACCAGAAGTCAGGACAAGAAACAATGGATGGAAACTAATCAAGGAGAGAAGCAACCTGGAATTAGGGAGAAACTTCCTAACAGTGAGGACAATTAATCAGTGGGACAGCTTGCAAACCAGAAGTTGTGGGTGCTTCATCACTGGAGGCTTTTTAAGAAAAGTCTAGACAGTCACTTATCTAAAATGGTATAGGTTCTCCTGCTTGAGCAGGGGTCTGATCTAGAACACCTCCAAGGTCCCTTTAAGCTCAGTCTAGTCTAGTCTAATCTCAAAATTTCTATTCTATTCCCAAAATTTCTTTTCTATTCTATTCTATTCTCAAATTTCTACTCTACTCTACTCAATATTCTCTTCTACTCTACTCAATATTCTCTTCTATATTCTGTTCTACTCTACACTACTCTACTCAATATTCTATTCCATTCTACTCTACTCTACTCTACTCCACTCTACTCAATATTCTATTCTATTCAACTCGACTCAATATTTATCTCTACTCTACTCAATATTCTACTCTACTCAATATTCTACTCTACTCAATATTCTATTCTATTCTACTCAATATTCTATTCTGTTCTGTTCTATTCTATTCTATTCTATTCTATTCTACTCAATATTCTACTCTACTCTACTCAATATTCTATTCTATCCTATCCTATCCCATCCCATCCCATCCCATCCCATCCCATCCCATCCCATCCCATCCCATCCCTATCCTATCCTATCCTATCCTATCCTATCCTATCCTATTCTATTCCCTTCACAACTGTGGCAAGAAAAAGTCTTGACAAATGTTTCACTTAGCAACAGAAATTATGGGTCGTAACTCAAGGACTACATGTACCTGTATCAGCCTGTTGCATGTGGCCGGCTGCAAAACATTTCACCCTGCTAATGGAACCATCCCGTCCCATCAGCCTCTGGATCATGGCTGGGCCTTCAGCTTGCAGCCAAATCCGACCACCTGCAAGTCGGTGCTGGTATTAACCAGTTTTCACCCTGCCAGGATCTGGATCCAGATGGCTTTTGCCTTTTGAAGTCGCTTCCCTTCCCCCGCCCCCGATGTTCAATGTTAAACTGTAATTTGGTTTGGCCCGAGACACACGTTGTATATTCGTTCCTGCCCATGTTTAGGGCCAGCTATGTTCCGCGACCTACGGCTCCAAATCCCAAGGACTTCCTTTGAGAAGAACAGGGGGGAAAAAAAATATGGGTTCCAGGTGTGACGTTTTGAGTGGAGGAGGAGGAGGAAGCGGTTTGAAGAACCTGGGTAGACAAAAGTCGACATGGAGTCAGTTGTATGAAATCGGTGTTTCCTGAAGTTGGCAGCTTTTGAAAGGTTCGGACTTCAACTCCCAGAATTCTCCCGTGAGTCACATCTGGCAGGCTCCGTATTGGGAAATCTAGTAGCACAAACAAGCCGATCAAGGAGGAAAGCTTATCTGATGGTAATGTCCCAATTTTATTTATTTATTTATTACATTTATTTGCCGACTATCTCGCCTTGGGGCTAGTCTAGCTATACTACTGGATTATGAAAAATTTGTCAAAAGAAGGGAGGGATGGAGGGAGATTGGAGGAATCCTTTTCTTTCCTTCACTCTCTTTCTTTCCTTTCTTCCTTCTTTCTTTCCTTCCTTCCTTCCATGAACTTTTCATAACAAGGAAGGAGAGGGAGAGAGAGAGACGGAGGGGGGAAGGAGAAAGAAAGGAAAAAAGGAAGGCAGTTAGATAGAGAGAGGAAGGAAGGATTAGATAGAAGGAAGGAAGGAAGATAGAGGGAAGGAAGGATTTGATAGAGGGAAGGAAGGAATAAGGCAGAGAGAAGGAATGGATAGAGGGAAGGAAGGAATAAGGCAGAGAGAAGGAAGGAAGGAAGGAAGGAAGGAAGGAAGGAAGGCAGGCAGGCAGGCAGGCAGGCAGGCAGTTGGATAGAGAGAAGAAAGGAAAGATTTGATGGAAGGAAGGGTTAAAAGAAAGGAAGGAAGAATTAGATAGAGGGAGGGAGGGAAGGAAGGAAGGAAGGAAGGAAGGAAGGAAGGAAGGAAGGAAGGAAGGAAGGAAGGAAGGAAGGAAGGAAGGAAGTTAGAGGGAAGGAAGGATTAGATAGAGAGAAGGAAGGAAGGCAGTTGGATAGAGAGAGGGAAGGAAGGAATGGATAGAGGGAGGAAGGAAGGATTAGATAGAAGGAAGGAAGGAAGATAGAGGGAAGGAAGGATTTGATAGAGGGAAGGAAGGAATAAGGCAGAGAGAAGGAATGGATAGAGGAAGGAAGGAATAAGGCAGAGAGAAGGAAGGAAGTATTTGATAAGAGGGAAGGAAGGAAGGAAGGAAGGAAGGAAGGCAGTTGGATAGAGAGAAGAAAGGAAAGATTTGATGGAAGGAAGGAAGACGGTTAAAGGGAAGGAAGGAAGAATTAGATGGAAGGAAGGAAGGAAGGAAGGAAGGAAGGCAGTTAGAGGGAAGGAAGGATTAGATAGAGAGAAGGAAGGAAGGCAGTTGGATAGAGAGAGGGAAGGAAGGAATGGATAGAGGGAGGAAGGAAGAAGGATTTGATAGAAAGAGGGAGGAAGGGAAGGAAAGTAGGCAGTTGGATAGAGAAATGGAAGGAAGGATTGGATAGAGGGAGAGAAGGAAAGAAGAAGATAGATAGAAGGAAGGAAGGATTTGATAGAGGGAAGGAAGGAAGGAAGGAAGGAAGGAAGGAAGGAAGGAAGGAAGGAAGGAAGGAAGGAAGGAAGGAAGGAAGTGAATCTGGCTTCTCTATTGAAGTGTTGCTTGTCAAAAGCAAAAGGGAATCACCTGAGCCACTGTCATAAATATGAACCAGTTGTCAAGCATCCAAATTTTGATCACTTGACGGGGAAATGCAGCATCGGTCGCAATGTGAAAAACCGTCATCAGTCGCTTTTTCAGTGCCGTTGTAGCTGCGAACAGTCCCTAAATGAAAGCTCGCGACTTCCTGCAGTTGCTTTTGGCTTCGATTCCGAGGCTTTTTCTTGTTGTTGTTGTTGTTGTTGTTGTTATTATTATCATCCATATCATTCTGACACGCGTTGCCGGATCAAATATGGGAAGACGCCTCTAGAGAGTGACCTCAAATGAGATATGCAACCGTCCCCCTGTGAAAGCAACCTTAGAAACTTTTAGAAGCTCAATCCGTGAGCAAGAGAGAGCGAAAATGCATTACTGCCCTTCTGGGATCAGGAGAAAGAATAATTAGATCTCTTTATGTATTCGGAGGCCAGAAAGTTGGCACCGCTTTTTCATATTTTTCTCGGCGACTAAGGCGCCTAATCAAATAATATGTCAGGGGTATTGATCATGCAATTCTAAATTTGCGTGATATATCACAAGGGCCTTTTGTGATTAGAGAATTGCCGGCGATTTATTCTTTCTTTCTTTTTTCTTTCTTTTTTTTTTGCAAACGGGAACTCATCTGTCTTGTGGTATTTATGTTGCGGCCGAGACAGTTTTTCCTTCTAATAAGCCACAAATTTTGATGACTTGCCATTTTTGGGACACTGACTAAAGCAATATTTTCGTTCTTGCCTTTCTTGATTCCCAGCCTGGGTCTCCTTGCAGACACAATTCTAAATGGATGTTTTATAATTGAGTTAAGCTGTAAGACACCGCACAAAAATCCTGTTGCTTTTTTGTGCTACGTTTACGGCATTTGGATTTTTTTTTTTTAAAAAAAAAGATATACTTCAATATACATAAGGGAGAAAAAAAAATATTGGAGTAATGAAAAAGCCAGTTTGGTCTCGTGGTTAAGACACCAGGCTATAAACCAGGAGATGGTGAGTTCTAGTGTTGTTTTAGGCATGAAAGCCGACCGGGTGACCCTGGGGCAATCACCAGGAGACTGTGAGTTCTAGTCCCCTCTTAGGAATGAAAGTTCGCTGGGTGACTTTGGGCCAATCACCAGGAGATGGTGAGTTCTAATCCCATTTTAGGCATGAAATCCGGCTGGGTGACTTTGGGCCAATCACCAGGAGACTGTGAGTTCTAGTCCCGCCTTAGGTATGAAAGCTGGCTGGGTGACTTTGGGCCAATCACCAGGAGACTGTGAGTTCTAGTCCCGCCTTAGGTATGAAAGCTGGCTGGGTGACTTTGGGCCAATCACCAGGAGACTGTGAATTCTAGTCCCGCCTTAGGTATGAAAGCCGGCTGGGTGACTTTGGGCCAATCACCAGGAGACGGTGAGTTCTAGTCCCACCTTAGGCACAAAAGCCAATAGGGTGATTCTGGACCAATCACTAGGAGACAGTGAGTTCTTGTCCCGTCTTAGCCATGAAAGCCACCTAGGTAATATTATATAGTTTGGGTAATGAAACATCTGAAAAAAACAAACTAGCTCAGAGAGCAGTAAGGATGCCACTGTTTTGTCTGTTTGAACAGGCAGATGAATTAAAGGAGATAAGCAGGCCTGAAACCATATAGATAGGTCTTCCACTTACAACCATTCATTCAATCATTCAAAGTTATGATGGCACTGAGAAGAGCAACTTATGACCGGTCCTCAAACTTGCGACCGTTGCAGAATCCCTACGTCCAAGCATCTGAATTTTGCAACCTTCATAAATTACGTACATGCCAGTTTGCCAAGGATCTGAATTTTGCTTAACGCGGACATGGGGTGTGCGTGCTTTTTTCCCCCCATGGCCGTTGTACCTTTGAATGGTCACTAAGCAAACGGTTGTAAGTCGAGGACTGCCTGTTCAAAGTCTAAGATGGAATTGACCGGATTTCTTAGGTGTGCATCAGGGGCATTTTCTTGATCTGAAGTCTCCTTTTTTTTTAAAAAATAATTTTTTATTAATTACATCTATTAATGCTTTTAATACACATTATGTATTTATTTTTTTAAAGGCTCATTTCAGGGCTGAAATGCTACCCGATCCAGTAGCGATGGTGGCGGGCGGTTCAGAGAACCAGTAGCAAAAATCCCTGGGGCTCCCCCGCCCCAGCTGAGCCCCGCGATAATCAGAGGTTTTTGGGTTTTTTTACTTTTAAAAGCATTTTTTCTTTGGCCGAAAAAAATGCTTTTAAAAGTTAAAAAAAAAAAAAAGCCTCTGATGATCACGTGACCCACCTGGGATCGTCAGAATCCGTTAAAAGCAATGTTTTCTACAAGCTCTTTGGATGAAGAGGTTGTAAAAAAATGCTTTTAAAAGCCTCTGATGATCAGGCAAGTCAGCTGGGATCGTCAGAACCCTTTAAAAGCTTTTTTCTCTCTGGTGATCCCAGCTAAGCCACATTTATTTATTTATCAAACTTCTATACCGCCCTTCTCCCGAAGGACTCAGGGCGGTGTACAGCCTTCATTTAAAACAATTAATATACATATTAAAATAACCATTAAAAAGCTTATTCAATAAAAGGCCAAATTAAAACCGTCGATTGACCATAAAAATACCCAATAAAATTACCATTAAAAGTTTAAAATTTAAATTTAGAATTTAAAAAGTCAGGCCAGTCCTGCTTGTATAAATAAATAAGTTTTCAGTTCCCGGCGGAAGGTCCGAAGGTCAGGCAATTGGCGTAAACCGGAAGTTCGTTCCAGAGGTAGGTGCTCCCACAGAAGGACCTTCCCTGGGGCCGCCAGCCGACACTTGGCGGGCGCACCCTGAGAAGACCCTCTCTGTGAGAGCGTACGGGTCGGTGGGAGGCATGTGGAAACGGGCCTTAAGCCATGGAGCGCTTTGAAGGTGGTAACCAAAACCTTGAAGCGCACCCGGAAGACCACAGGTAGCCAGCGCAGACTGCGCAGGAGCATGCGGTGCTCCCTCAATCACCCGCGCAGCTGCATTCTGGACTAACTGCAGTCTCCGGGTACGCTTCAAAGGTAGCCCCATGTAGAGAGCATTGCAATAATCCAGTCGAGAAGTGACGAGAGCATGAGTGACCGTGCATAAGGCATCCCGGTCAAGAAAGGCGCAACTGGCGGACCAGGCGGACCTGGTAAAAGCTCTCCTGGAGGCGGCCGTCAAGTGATCTTCAAGCGACAGCCGTTCATCCAGGAGAAGCATGGATGCGCACCCTTTCCGTTGGGGCCAGTGACTCACCCCCAACATTCAGCCGCGGTTGCAGCTGACTGTACCCGGATGCCGGCATCCACAGCCACTCCGTCTTGGATGGATTGAGTCTGAGTCTGTTTCTCCCCATCCAGACCCGTACGGCCTCCAAACAACGGGACAGCACTTCGACAGCTTCGCTGGGGTGGCCTGGGGTGGAAAAGTACAGCTGAGTATCATCAGCGTACAGATGGTAACTCACCCCAAAGCCACTGATGACCATATGATCATCAGAGGCTTTTAAAAGCATTTTTTTACAACCTCTTCGGTGGAAGAGGTTGTAGAAAAAATGCTTTTAGAAGTAAAAAAAAAGAAAAAAGGTGGCCACACCCATCCAGTCACACTACCCCCCCTAAGCCACGCCTACAGAACCTGTAGTAACAAATCTTACATTTCACCCCTGGCTCATTCTAAGTATTTGTGCGCACCCGCAAATACATAACCGTATATGTGGTACCTTGCTCAATAGTAGTAACTGTGAGAGGGATCTTGGGGTCCTAGTGGACAACCATTTAGATATGAGCCAGCAGTGTGCAGCAGCTGCCAAAAAAGCCAACACAATTCTTGGCTGCATAAACAGAGGGACAAAATCAAGATCACGTGAAGTGTTAATACCACTTTATAAGGCCTTATAAGGCCACACTTGGAATCCTGCATCCAGTTTTGGTCGCCACGATGTAAAAAAGATGTGGAGACTCTAGAAAGAGTGCAGAGAAGAACAACCAAGATGATTAGGGGACTGGAGGCTAAAACATAGGAAGAATGGTTGCAGGAACTGGGTATGTTTAGTTTAATGAAAAGAAGGACCAGGGGAGACATGATAGCAGTCTTCCAATATCTCAGGGGTTGCCACAAAGAAGAGGGAGTCAGACTGTTCTCCAAAGCACCTGAGGGTAGAACAAGATGCAATGGATGGAAAGTAATCAAGGAGAGAAGCAACTTAGAACTAAGGAGAAATTTCCTGATAGTTAGAACAATTAATCAGTGGAACAACTTGCCACCAGAAGTTGCGAATGCTCCAACACTGGAAATTTTTTAAAAAATGTTGGATAACCACTTGTCTGAAGTGGTGTAGGGTTTCCTGCCTGGGCAGGGGGTTGGACTAGAAGGCCTCCAAGGTCCCTTCCAACTCTGTTGTTGTTGTTGTTGTTGTTGTTGTTGTTGTTGTTGTTGTTGTTATTATTATTATTATTATTATTATTATTATTATTATTATTATTATTATAATAATAATAATAATAAACTGTGAAGATTTCATTCCAATTTGGGGCCAGAAAGCCTTGCATTAAGATTAAATTCTGCGAACTCTGCGTTCCAGGCGTTGGCTTTTGTTGTCGGGTCTTTGTTGTGTGTTGTTGTTGGCTGAGGGACTCTGGGAGTTGAAGTCCCCAAGTCTTAAAGTTGCCAAGGTTGGAGACCCCTGCTTTGGAGGGTCTTTAATGGGCTCCCCGGAGCTGACCTACAAAGTGCCATTGGGAGCATGTGGTAGGAATAAGCTCACCCCCCCCCTGTCCCCAAGGAAGGAAGCTGGGCCTCCAGTTTCATGGGAGGTGAAACCAGTTGAGAGTCTTAATCTTTGAGGCCAATCCCTTCCGACTTGATCTTGTTCGCCCTCTCAGATGTCTCAGCCGCAGATCAAGGTGGATTTGCTGACAGGACAACCTGGATGGAGAGGGCCTGTCTGCAACTTCTTCCTCCCCCTTTTCCCTCCCCTCTCTGTCTCCCTCTACCCCACTCTCCCCCCTCCCCCGCTCCCTCTCTCTCCCTACCCTACTCTCCCTCGTTCCCTTCACCTCCCTCTTTCTCCCTTCCTCCTCCTCTTCCTCTCTCACCTTCTCTCCTTCCCTCCTCCTTCCCTCTCCTCTCTGTATCCCTCCCTCCCCTCTCTCCTCTCCTTCCCCTCTCCTCCCTAACACTCCCTCCTCCTCTCTCTCTCTCTCCCTTCCCCAATCCTCTCTTCTTCCTCTCTCCTCCCCTCTCGCTGTCCCTCTCTCCTCCCTCCCTCTCTTCTCCTTCTCCCACTCTCCTCTCTTCCTCTCTGTACCCCTCTCCTCCCCTCTCTCCTCCCTCCCTTTCCCCTCTCTGCATCCCTGCTGTCTCCCCACTGTCTCACTTCTCCTCTCTCCCTAACACTCCCTCCTCCTCTCTCCCTTCCCTCCTCTCCTCTCTCCTCCTTCTCCTCCCTCCTTCCCCTCTCTCTCGCCACCGTATCTCTCTCCTCCTCTCTTCCCACTCCTTCTCCCACCTCTCTCCCTTCCCTCCTCTCCTCTCTCCTCCCCTCTCACTTTTTCTTCTCCTTCCCCTCTCCCCACTTTCCGTATCCCTCCCTCCCCCTCCCCCTCTCTCCCTCTCCTTCTCCCCTCTCTCCCTAACACTCCCTCCCTCTCCTTCTCTCCCTTCCCCAATCCTCTCTTCTTCCTCTCTCCTCCCCTCTCGCTGTCCCTCTCTCCTCCTCCCTCTCTTCTCCTTCTCCCACTCTCCTCTCTTCCTCTCTCTCCTCCCTCCCTTTCCCCTCTCTCTTGCATCCCTGCTGTCTCTCCCCACTGTCTCACTTCTCCTCTCCTCCCCTCTCTCTCTCCCTACCCTACTCCCTCGTTCCCTTCACCTCCTCTTTCCCCTCTCCTCCTCCCCTCTTCCTCTCTCACCTTCTCTTCTCCTTCCCTCCCTCCTTCCCTCTCCTCTCTGTATCCCTCCTCCCCTCTCTCCCTCTCCTTCTCCCTCTCCTCCCTAACACTCCCTCCCTTCCTCTCCTCTCTCTCTCTCCCTTCCCCAATCCTCTCTTCTTCCTCTCTCCTCCCCTCTCTCTCTCCCTCCTCCCTCTCCTCCTCTCTCTCTCTCCTTCTCCCACTCTCCCTCTCCTCTCTGTACCCCTCTCTCCTCCTCTCCTCTCCCTCCTCCTCCTCTCTCTTGCATCCCTGCTGTCTCTCCCCACTGTCTCACTTCTCCTCTCTTCCCACTCCTTCTCCCACCTCTCTCCCTCCTCTCCTCTCTCCTCCCTCCCTCTCCCCCTCCTTCCCTTTCTCTCTCGCCACCGTATCTCTCTTCTCCCTCTCTTCCCCACTCCTTCTCCCACCTTCTCTCCCCTTCCCCTCCTGTCCCTCTCTCCCTCCCCCCTCTCACTTTTTCTTCTCCTTCCCTCCCCACTCTCCTCCCTGTACATCCCCTCTCCTCCCTCCCCTCTCCTCTCCTTCTCCCTCTCCCTAACACTCCCTCCTTCCCTCTCCTTCTCTCCCTTCCCCAATCCTCTCTTCTTCCTCTCTCCTCCCCTCTCTCGCTGTCCCTCTTCTCCTTCTCCACCTCCCTCCCTTTCCTCTCTGTACCCCTCTCTCCTCCCTGTCTCCTCCGCCTCCCTTTCCCCTCTCTCTCGTCCCTGCTGTCTCCCCCACCGTCTCTCTCTTCTCCCTCTCTTCCCTACTCCCTCTCCCACCTTCTCTCCCCTTCCCCTCCTCTCCCTCTCTCCCTCCCTGTACATCCCCCTCTCTCCTTCTCCCCCCTCTCTCCTCTCTGCTCCCTCCTTCCCCTTCTTCCTCCCTCTCCCCTCCTTCTCCCTAACCATTCTTCCCCCTCTCCGTCTCTCCTCCTCCACCTCTCCTCCTCCTCTCCTCCCTGCTCCTCTCTCCCTTCCTCCTCCCTCTCCCTAACCATCCTCCTCCTCTCTCCATCTCTCCACCTCTCTTCTCCCTCTCCTTCTCCCACCTTCTATCCCTTTCCCCTGACCCTCCTCTCCCTCTCTCTCTCGCCCCCCTCTCCTCCCTGCTCCCTCTCTCCCTCCTCTTTTCCCCCCTCTCTTCCTCTCCTTAACCCTCACTCCCTCTCTCTCCCTCTCCCGCTCCCCCACTCCCTCTCCCTCGCTGTCCCTCTTTCTTTGA